>NC_077227.1:735846629-735891629 GCF_027887165.1 Monodelphis domestica | reverse complement strand
GGGTTTGTTTCCTCCTCCCATTATTGCTACCTGTTTTCCCAGAGAGCCAGGGCTCAATGACCTGGGTGGAATGAGAGAGAATAAACACTTTAGAGCTATTGGAAAGATAAAGAAATGGAGCAACAGTGATACCAAAGAAGAGGGCCAATGAAACACTTCTTAAATGCACAGAAAAGAACAGAAAGAAGTTTGGAATAAAGCCCAGACAAGGAGGAGGGATATAAAAATATTGTGTAGAAACCATCATATACTTTTTTAGAAAGTAAACACTGAAATGGAGATTGCTTCATAGAAAAATCATTGGTTTGTGATCCATGGATATGGAAATGTGTGTGTGTGTGTGTGTGTGTGTGTGCACACACGAGCATATTCACATGGCTATGTATTCCCATGTGTGTATGGGGAGGGGGGAGGGGGGAGAATGTTCAAGTCTCCAAAGCAGAGCACTAGGTTAGAGTGAGGTTGAATTCCTGACCCCCAGCTCTGCCCACTGCCCTTCTCTTTATGGGGACTTCAGGAATCAAGCTAGACAAGTTGACAAGTTACAGCTTCCCACCCACACCGTCCTGTACCTTCTGCAATTCTACGGCAAAATCCAGCAAATATGGATTTATCGAAGTCTCTATAGACGCGAGTGAGCATTTCCATCCGGTTAGATACCTGAGGGGCACAGAGAAGGGCTTAGATGATCATCAGAAAGGAGAAAGCTTTCCCAGGCAACAGCCCTTGCAAAGAGGGGCAGCTTGGGTTATATGAAGACAACTGGAGGGAAATTCTAGAGAATTCGGAGAATAGGCCGGAGGGTCCTCTGTTCCGATCCCCTCATTTTACAGATGAATCAGTTGATACTAAGAGGGAAAAAGACTCGCCCTCGACCACAAAATCTCAACCCAGAGCCAGGCCTAGACTCAGATCTCTAGACATTCATTCCAGGGCACTCTTCACACCACTTCTGCCTTTTTAAAACCAGTAGCCATTCTTCTAGGAAAAACTTATTTCCTAAAACATCATCCTGAAATCAGAGACCACCTAGAGTAAACTAAAGGCTTCATGAGTTGCAGGTGGTCCATGACAGAGGTAGGGTTTGAACCCAGGCCCTAAACACAGCTCTCCAGACTCTCAGTCCAAGACTTTGTCCCCATCTGCACTCAAGAATTCAATAATAACAATTTCCATCTCTTACACTGATTTTAAGTTTTCAAAGTAATTTCTTTAGAACAACCCGGAAAGGGAAGTGGTGTGAGCATCATCAACTTCATTGTACCAGTGAGGAAACTGAAGTTTAATCACGTGAAGAGGCTTGTTCACTATCAAACAACCAGTATGTGTCTGGGGCAGGGTTCAAACTGAAGTCTCGTCACTCAAACATCCTTTATCTGCTACTCCCATGCCACTAGATGTATAGGTAGGATGCTAACTTGCAAATGGATTGCCCATTACTTCAGAGGCAGTGAGGGTACTCAGTTCAGTTGCCGGGGAGTTATTAACATCATAATTTATTAATGTAATTCCAAATTAAGAACATAATACTCAACAGACTGTGCGGCTTTGGGCATATCACCTCTCTGGATCTCATCTGTTAAATGGTTGGGCTAGATTGCTCTCTCTCAGGACTCTTCCCAACATAATTCTAGGTGGTTGAATGATCCTTATTTCTATTGCAAGATACATAAGATACTCAAGAATACCCAGTTTTGGTTCAAGTATATGACCAATATTATTTCATTTGCTCTTCACAAAAACCTGGCGAGGTTTGGTGATATTAAGATCCCCATTTTATAGTTGAGGAAACTGAGGCAAATGGAGATAAAGTGACGTACCCAGGGTCACACAGCTAGTAAATATCTGAGGCTAGATTTGAACTGAGGTCTTCCTGACTCTAGACTCAGCACTTTATTGTACCACTAAATATCGCTAGGGATGCCAAGTAATTAAACTGCACCCTGGAGCTCAGAGTAAGGACATTTTGAGGTCACCCAAACCCATCTTCAAACAAGAATGCCTCAAAATGAATTCTAGAGCAGCAGGACCAACGAAAGATGGGATGAAAGTCTAGCCCAAGCCACCATTGAGGGATAGCAGAAAAGAAGCAACTCACTGGGGTAAGAAGGAAGAGAAATCCAGTATATGCTCCACCAAGGGAACTGGCAGCAGGAGGTAGGGAAGTGGGATGGGATGGATTCTAGCTTTCTCTAATACAGCTAGCATCTTGAAGTAAAGAGCTCCTAGCCCCTCCAGAGTATGAGTAAGTGCAGACTTACTCATTGAAGTGCACACTGCAGGACCCCAAGGCAGCCAGGCTGACCCCAAACACCAGAGGAGACCACAATATAAGCTCAGGACAGTACTCCATCCCAGGAATACAGATAAACTTCAACATACAGGCAAGGTCATGAAAAAGACAAAAAACCTGACTCTATATAACATTACTTCAGCGACAGGGAAGATCCAAATATACACTCAGAAGAGGAAAAATAATGCCAAAACATTAACATCTGAAGCCTCAAAGGAAGGTGTGAAAGGATGTAAGACCCAAAGGAACTGGAAGAGCTCCAAAAATGGAGATCAAAGATTAAATAATAAGAGGCAGAAGAAAAACTGAGAAAAGAAATGATAGAAAGAGTCAACAGCTTGGTAAAAGATACATAAAACTCCACTAAGAAAATAACTCCATAAAAAGTAGAATTGGCCAAATGGAAAATGAAAGACAAAAGCTCGAGTAAAAAAATAGCTCTAAAAATTAGAATTGGGAAAATGGAAGATAATGACTGCATAAGACATCAGAAAGATAAAATGAATTTTTTAAATTAAAAAAGAAAATCTCACTGGAAAAAACAACTGACCAAATAGATCCAAGAGAGAGAATCTATGAATCATTAGACAGAGATAGCTAGGTAGCTCAGTGAATAGAGAGCCAGGCCCAGAGCCAGGATGTGCTAGGTTCAAATGTAGCCTCAGACACTTCCTGAAGCTGTGTGACCCTGGGCAAATCACTTAAACCTAACTGCTCTTCTGCCTTGGTACCAATACTTAATATCAATTCAAAGATAGAAGGTAGGGGTAAAAAAAAAAAGGAATCATTTGAATATCTGAAAGCCATGATCAAAAAAAGAACCTGGACACCATATTATAAGAAACTGTTAGTGAAAACTGCCCCTATATTCTCAAGCAAGAAGGGAAAATAGAAATTGAAAGAACCCACTGATTACTTCCTGGAATAGATCTCAAAATAAAAACTCCTAGGACCATTTTAGCCAAATTTCAGAGATCCCAGGCCAGGGAGAAAACACTACAAGCTGCCAGAAAGAAACAATGTAAATATCTTGGAGCTACAGTCAGGATCCCACAGGACCTAGCAGCTTCTACCTTAATGGACTGCAGGGCTTGGAATATGATATTCCAAAAAGCAAAAGATCTAGGATTACAGCCAAGAATCACTTACCCAATGAAACTGAGCATAATCCTTCAGGAAGGGAGGGGAGGGAAACATTTAATGAATAAGAGGACTTCCAGGCATTCTTGACAAAGACAAAGAACTGAAAAGAAAATCCAATGATCAAATAGAATACTTAGACAACTCCCTTTCAGAAAAAAGAAACTGAACAAGCCATCAATGAATTCCTTGAGAAAAAAATTCCCAGGGCCAGGGGGATTTACAAATTCTACCAAACATTTAAAGAACAGTGAATTCCAATACTATATAAACTATTTAGGAAAATAGGTGAAGAAGGAATTCTACCAAATTCCTTTTATTATGTTACAGATATGATGCTGATATAAACCAGGGAGAACAAAAACTGAAAGAAAACTATAGACTAATCACCTTAATGAACACTGATGCAAAAAAATTTTAAATAAAATATGAACAACACATATACCAGGAATACGAAGATGTTTTGATATTAAGAAAACTATCAGAATAATTGACCATATCAATAACAAAACCAACATTATTTCAAATACCATATCTCAATAGATGTAGAAAAAACTTTTGACAAAATGCAAGACCCCTTTCTATTAAAAAAACAAACAAAACACTAGAAATACTGAAAAATGGAGCTTTCCTTAAAATGCTAAATAGCATCTATGTAAAACCATCCACAAGCAATATCTGTAATGGGAATAAGCTAGAAACCTTCCTAGCAGCATCAAGGGTGAAGTACAAATGCCTATTATCATCACTATTATTCAATATTATACTAGAAATGCTAGTTATAGCAGTAAGAAAAGAAAAAGAAATGGAAGGAATTTGAATAGCCAATGAGGAAACAAAGCCATCACTCTTTGCAGATGTTATGATGGAATATTTAGAGAATCCTAGAAAACCAAAAAACTAATTAAAACAGTAACTTGAGCAAAGTTGCAGGATATAAAATAAACCCCCATAAATCATCAGCATTTCTTTATACTACCAATAAAATCCAAAATCTAGAGATAGAAAGAGAAATCCTATTCAAAACAACTATATTGAATATAATAAAATCCCTGGGGGTCTACCTCCCAAGACAAACTCAAGGACTATATGAATAGAGCTACAAAGCACGTTTCACACCAATAAAGGCAGATCTAAATGACTGGAAAAAACATTACTTGCTCCTGGGTAGGCCAAGCCAATATAATAACAATGACAATTTTCCCTAAATTAATTTACCTATTGGGTGCCATAATTATCAAAATCACAAATTATTCCTAAAACTAGAAAAAATAATAACTACTCATCTGGAAGAACCAAAGGTCAGGAATACCAAGAGAATTAATAAAAAAATGAAGGAAGCTGTAGCAGATCTCACTATATTACAAAGTGGTCCTCATCAAACCATCTGGTCCTGGCTAGGAAAGAGAGAAGCGGATCAGTGGAATAGGGGAGGCTATCAACATTCAGTGGTAAAATGATCCATTTCAGATCTCAGAATGTTCTCTCTGTGTCTTGCTGGGTCATCAAGTCTTGCTTTATCTGTGGGTCTGACACAAACAATTCGGTACTCCTCCACTGACTTATGGTGTCACACTTCATCTCTGCACCCTTCAGGCCAGGAACTTGGCTTTGATTCCTAGAAAACTCTACATTGGATTGTTAAAGAGATGGCCCAGGGCATCCCCAGGGCCTCCAAGATCCCCTCCGGCTCTCACTGATGCCGTGGACCCTCCAAGCTCCTCTGACTGACTTCCTGAGACCCACCGAGCCCTAAGCCGGCCTCCTTCCGGGTTCCCAACGGTGTAGCTTTGCACGGCTCTTCTGGCTCTACCTCTCCAATCTCTTGCTGCCAAAGTCCTACATGAAAAAAGACTCCCCACCCCCCCCACCCCCCGAGGCCGCTGCCTCTTCTTCCCTCTGCATCCAGCGGGCCGAGAGGGGTCCTACCTTGAAGTACTCCATCATCATTTTTTTGACGTGGCTTATGTCACACGGAGACACCTCCATGTTGTCCATGGTGTCAAAGACCGTCTTCACTGCCTGATGGGCGATCCAATAGGCTGTGGAAGAAAAGGGTCATCAAGCTCGGGGCTCGAAGGGTAACCGATGGTCTCTGTGGCCCAGAGGGTCGGGGACTGACTCAAGGAGGCCCCCCGTGAGCGGGGGAGAGCCAGAGCGCGGGACCCCGAACCTGAGGGTCGCTCTGCCCAGCACGTGGGAAAGGCGGCTGCCAGCTCGCGCTGGAGCTGGATGAAGTTTCTGAGGTGAGAATCGGAGGGGAATCAGAACTGGCCCTTCCCCCTCCCCGGGGCCCAGTTTCCTCCTCTGTAAAATGAGATCGGATTAGAGGATTTCTGAGGTCCTTCCCAAGACTGCCGGTCCTGCCTTCGAGGGGCCCCCGGCAAGCGCTCTGTAAGCCGAGCACAGCCCGACTAGCCGCGCCGCTCCTGTTCTCACAGAATCGCACTCGCGCCGTGCCGTGTCCTAGCGGGAGGCTCTCGCCCGTCCACCAGCTCTGAGAAGGAAGCCGCCCGCTCGGCCTGCGCAAGGGCTCGGCCTGCTGCCACGTCCGCGTGCTGCTCCGGGGCCTTCCCCGCCAGGACAAACGCGCCTGGCTGTCCCTCCGGCGCGGCCCCAGAAGTGGACACGCGCCCCTCCCGCGGCGTCTCTGAGCCTCTCGAGGGGCTCCCTCACGGCGGGCCGTGGCAGCTCTCGAGAATACACGCCGTAACAGCACAAACGTGTGGCCACACGAGCCGTATGAGGAGAGGACGAAGGGAACGGGCCGCGAACAGGACCGGCCGGGCTCAGCTCTGCAGAGGGCCCGGGCAGGGGGGAGGTCTGAGGGGCCAGCCAGGGGGGCTTCACAAGAGATGCTCTCTTGGAGGTGGAGCTTCCTGAGCGCAGCCCGGGAGACCCGCCAGCCCGGCCACCGCCCAGGGAAGGGCGGAAAGAGGGCGCTCGGTGCGGAGCTGCTGCTGGGGGTCACACTCGCGTCGGGGCGGGGGAGGGGCGGGGAGCGGCACCGTCCTCACCAGAGCCTTCGTCTCCCAGGAGGTGTCCCCAGCCGCCGCAGCCCTTCTCGGTGCCGTCGAAGTTGACCAGTCTGCAGGTGGAGCCCGTCCCGGCGATGAGCACGATGCCGCCTGCGGGGAGAGCGCGAAGGGCTCAGCGATCTCCCAGTGCCAGACGGCTAAAGCCCATCCCGAGAGGCTGGAGGAAGGGGGCGGCACCCTGCTCTTTCGCCCGGGGGCGAGGGGGCAGGTCCTGCAGGAGAGCCCCGACTTTAGCTGGGTCCCTACCTCCGAGCCCCCCCTCCCCTCCCCGGCACGCCCCTCCTCCAGGGAGGCGGCCGGTCTTACCCTGGTCTGTGGCGGTGGCGATGGACCCGGCGGCATCAGTAGAGACGAAGTAGCTGTCGCTCAGGGCGGGATAGCGAAGCTTTAACTCCTGAACCAAACTGGACACGGCTTCTCTCTGCTCCGCCCCGCTCAGGGTCAGGCCCTGCCGTGGGGAAAAAAGTCCCCGTGGTGAGGCTCCGGGCCAGCACCTGCAGTGGCCCCCCTCCCCCGCCCTTCCACCCTCTGCGTCCAGCTCATCTGTGCCGACACTGAGGGGGGCTGGCTGGGCGGCACAGAGGGCAGAGGCGGCCGCAGACGCTCCCTCGCCCTTCCCGCTCTCTCTCCTGCCTTGGGACCGGCGGGCGATCCGGCCCTCCGAGGCTCTCATCCAACCCCTCTTACGGAAGGGGAAACTGAGGCCGGAGTGAAGACATGGCCTCTCTAGGATAATTCCTCATGAATACAAATAGAAACCGCTCGAGAGAGCCCCGGGCTACGCAGGCCTGGATCCCTCCAGCAGGGGTCAGTTTGGTAAGCCGGGCCTGGCTGGGCAAAGGGCCGGAGGGAAGACGTGGGCCCTGAGGCCGGAGAGGCAGGGAGCCACCATCCTGCGCCCGAGAGGGCCCCCCGAAAGGGCCAGTCTTGGCTTCTTGGCGCAGGGCCTTGACGCGTCCAGTTGGGTCTGACTCTTTGGGCCTCTGGGGACCATCGCGTCCGCGGTTTGCCATTTCCTTCCCGAGCAGGTGACGGCCAACAGAGATGAAGTGACTCGCCCAGGGTCACACAGCGAGTGAGTGTCTGAGACCAGATTTGATCAGTCTTCTGGGTTCCAGGCCCTCTCATCCAGCTGCTGGGCTTTGTCGTGGCACACCTGGCGTTTCAGGAACATCTGTATGTTGGGTGACTTGGGGAGACCAGGTCCGGGGGGCTGAGGCTGGGGACCGCTCAGGTTCCGGGGTGCTGAGGCCAGGCTTGCAGACGGCCGGGGCAGTGGGAAGCAAGGGCCGGGGGGCGACTTGGCACCAACAGAAACAGGATGGAGAGTGCCTGGCCTGAAATCTCTCTGCACTGGCTTAACTTGTTCAACGACATCCTCTCCCCCTTGCAATGAAAGCTCTGCAAGGGCAGAGACGCTTTCTGGTCCTAGCCCGGAAACAGCTAGGGGTGCTGTGGAGAAAGCCCTGGGCCTGCAGGGAGGAGGACCCCAGGTCAGATCTGGCCTCCACTGCTTAGCTGTGCGACCCTGGGCAAGTCACATTACCCTGTTTGCCTCCGTTTCCTCATCGGCCCAATAAGGGGGAGCAGAAAATGGCGAGGCACGCTAATCTTTGCCAAGAAAACCCCAAATGGGGTCAGAGTCAGGCACAACTGAAAAGGAACGGACGACAACAATGCCTGACTGGTGGTGCATCGGACAGAGAAGTCTCAGGTCAGAAAGACCTGAGTTCAAGTCCCCCTTCTGAAAGTCACTGGCTGAGAACCCAGGCCTTCTGAGAAGGCCCCTTGGCGGAGGCCTCTGAACTCCTGCCTGGCTCAGAGCAGTCCAATTCCTTTTTCCTCTTCTCCTTCTTCTTCATTTCTTCCCTCTATTGTAATTAAATCACCATAAAAATCCCAAACTGACTTGAGTATTTTATTGGAATTGAATTTTAATCCTTGGCGACCACTAAGATAATATAATCAGTCAACAACCCTAATTTTACCCCTTACAGTCAGAGGCCGGAGCTGGCCAGCCATGGGGGCGCCCTGCAAGGGCTCAAACCCTCTCCCTCCACAGCGGCTTCGTCATTCATTCCTCTCTAACAGGACTCGGGTGTCACCTGGGCCCATCGCTTACCCTCCATGGTTTAAGGCCAGACTAAAGATGTCCAGAGGACTCGCTCTGCGCAGGTTCTCGGGCTTCTCACTCCCACACCCCCTCTGCCTCCCACCCGGACTCACCAGGCTGCACAGCGGCAGGAGGACGTCCACCCCAGCTTTCTTCTTGGCTGTGGTCACCATGGCATTGATCCTTTCTGCGCAGACTTCCAGCCCGGTCAGCTGGTCCCGGAGGACAAAAGGAGTTAAGCAGGCTTTGGGCCATCTCCAGAGCTGCCCCAGGACCCCAGAATTCTGCTGCCCCAGGCAGGTTTCCCCTCCATCCTGCCCCCAGGGCCTCTCTTACCCACTGGTTGGTGTTTGGGCCTTCCACTTCGCACACAATCTTGGCATCCTGATTCAGCAGCATGAGCTTTGAGTGGGTGGCTCCCCTGGGGAACAGCCCAGACTCAGTCTCCCCCCTCAATCCCAACCCATCACCCCAGGCTTCTCCTCTTGAACCTCCCACAGATCAACAGGTAATCAATGAGGCAGACACTGTTTGGGGGACCGGCGTAAGGAAGTCCTAATGAGATGGCTGAGGTGGGCAGGGAGGCCGGAAGACTCTGACACTTACTGACCCTGGGCAAGTCACAGAGGCAGCAACAATACAGGAAGTTCCTGTCCGCTCTTCTTCTCTCCCTCCAGAGCCAAGACGGACAAGGAGAAGCCCATGGCCTCAGGAAAGTCCTACCTGAGGGCTCTCTGGGTGGAGGAGGCAGCTTCTCCCCTCCTATCCCAGCCACACAGTCCTCTCCTCCTCCCTCCCAAGAGGAGCGGCCACCTCTGGGCTTTGTGCCAGGAGGGCCTCACTCACTTCCTGCAAGGCTCAGCTGGTGGGTGGTCACCTCCTAAGGAAGCCTTTTCCTAATCCCCCGGGGCAAGACCTTTACCTGGGGAACAATCTGTTTGCTCGCCTATCTGGGGACAGGCTGTCTTCTGCTCCAGAATCTAAGTCAGTAGCCGGTTCATGATGACCAAGGAGCCCATGGCTGGCTGTGCAAGTTTTCTGGATGAGGGTCACTGGAGTGATTTGCCCTTTCCTTCTCCAGTGGATCCTTCCCCAGGGTCACATAGCTAGGACATGGCAGAGGCTGAATTTGAATTCGGATCTTCCCTGACTCCAGGCCAGTGCTCTAACCAAGGGCTTTTCAACCCTTCGATTCTGTCCTAGAATTGATTCTAAGAATGGGTTCTAGGATGGAAGAGACATAAGGGCTAGGCAACTGCGGTTAAATTACTTGCCCAGGATCACACTGTAGGTATATTTGTATAAAGGAAGTTATATTAAAGTGTCTGAGGCCAGACATGGCCCAAACCAATAAATGTGCACCGGGTTGAATAAAGGCTTGTGAAATTAAAAGGCTGAGACTTCCATCCTGGTCTGAGGGGAGGAGAGCCTGGGTAACAAAGATAGGGCTATGAGAGAGATTATAAAGGAAGAATCAGCAGGTACAAATGATTCTCCTGTCTAAGTATCCAGCTCTAACCTCACTGCTGACCTCCAATTGCAAATCTACAACTGATTTTCAGACCACTCCAACCTGGTATCCAGGAGATAGCTTCAACTCAATAGGTCAAAAACTGGACTCATTATCTTTTCCCTTAAACCCTCCTCCCTCAGGGGAAGAGAACTTCCTTCCCCTTTACTGTAAAAGGCACCACCCTCTTCCCAGTCCCTCAGGCTCCCAACCCAGGAGTCATCCTAGATTTCTCTGGGTCCTCCCACATTAAGGTGTTTCAGAAGCCTAAGGGGATTTCCCCTCTGCAGCATCTCTCATCAATTTCACTTCTTCAACACCTCAAGAGATATTGATTTCACTTCTGAAATACCTGTTGGTTTCACCTCTTGTAGCATCTCTCATCAATTTCACTTCTTCATCCCCCTGAGATGTTGATTTCACCTCTGAAATACCTCTTTTGTAGGTTTAGCCTCTGTTACATTTCTCTCATCAATTTCACCTGGATAGCCTCTCACCAATCCAGCCCCAGCCCCTGGACTATTAGATCTTTCTAAGATGCAATTTTGATCACATTGCCCCCATATGTAATAAACTCCAATGGTTCTCTACTATTTCCAGAATTAAATATAAAAACAGGTTTAGCTTCTTTTCTTTTCATAGGCCCTTACCTTTCCAGTTTTCTTACTCTGGAATTTACACCCTCTATGCACTGTGAGTCAATGATATTAACATTAGTCCTGACTGTCTCACATGACACATTCCCATCTCTCTACTCCAGGCATATTCTCTGCTTCTCTTCCTCACCTGAACACTCTTCACTCTCATCTCTGCCTCCTGACTTATCAGGCTTCCTTCAACTCTCAGTTAAAATCCTACCTTCCACAAGAAGCCTCTCCTGATCCTTTTTAATGAAGATTATTGCCTTCTGGGATGATCTCCAATTTATCCTATCTTTTCTTTGTATATATAGCAGTCATTTCTATGTGGTCTCCCCCATCAGAATGTGAGCTCTTTAAATTCAAATCTGGCCTCAAGACACTTACTAGCTTGGTGACCCTGGGGAATTCACCTAACCCAGTTTGCCTCAGTTTCCTCATCTGAAAAAAAGAACTGGAGAGGGACAAGCTAGGTGGCTCACCTGACCTGGAGACAGGAGGGCCAGGGTTCAAATGTTGCCCCAGACATTTCTTAGCTGTGTGACTCTGGCAAGTCACTTATCTCCAATTCTAGCACTTACTACTTCTGCCTTGGAAATGATTCTAAGAAGGTAAGAGCTTTGAAAATAAATAAATAAATAAATGTTAGTTGATTTAACTGACTGGATATTGGGGAAGGGGAAGTGAGTGAGAAGAAGGGTAAATATAAGGCTCACAGGCCAGGAGCACAGAGACCAGATTTGCTGATGTTTAAAGATCCAAGTTCAACTCCTGACTCGGATACCTCCAGGCTGTCTAACCCTGGGCAAGTCGATTTAACTCTCTGGCCTCAGTTTCCTCCTCTGTAAAATGAAGGGGGCTGGATGTTCTGTAAGGGCCCTTCCAATTCTGAATCTGTGATCCTACAGGGGGATGGTCTGCTCTCTCTCGGACATACACTCCTCTCCTCTCTTGTCTCTCTATCTTCCCTCTCTCTTTCCTTCTCCGTCTCTCCCTCTCCCATATGTTCTCCTCTCCCTCTCTCGTCTCCTCCCTCCCCGAAGTACAATCCCACACACACTCCCAAACACAGACGGCCACCCCTGGCCTCACAGATCCGTGCTCCCTCTCCCACTCGGCCCCGCAGACCAGGTAGAGCTGAAAGCGTGCCCCGCACCGGGTCCATCCCCCGCGCCCCCACCTCCCTGGGGGCTCCGAGCCTCTTCCTTGCGGGCCCTTGGCCCTGGCGCTCACCCCTCCACGCCTCCGTACAGCTCTACCATCGTTCCTCTCCCCCGATCCTGAGTTGGGCAGTCCGCTGCAGCGTCGATGCACGCGCCCTGCTCTTCTTCCGCCCAGCTAGGCTCAGCCGGTCTGAGCCACATCCCCCTCAGAGTCAGGCTCGCCCGTCATGTGACCGCCTCATTGTCTAGCCTGCAGCTGATTTCCGCAAAGCTGAGGAGGGCGGAGCACCGGGGGGCCCGCCCCGAGGATGAGCGAGCTTGGGGTTGCGAGTGCTAGTGTATGTGTTTGTGGGTGTGGGTGTGTGTGCGCGTGCGCGGGGGGGGGGCGGTGTGCGTGTCTGTTACGTGTGAACGGCTGGGCCCCAATAGGAAATGCTGAGCCACATGGAGCCTCCGGGGGAGGCCCCACGCAGAGCCCAGGGCTGGGGGAGGGGGTTACCGCCTCCAGCTCCTCTCAATCTGGGCGGTCTGGGGTCAGGTGGATGGTGTGCTGTGTAGGACCTTGGCTGCCTGGTTGGGGAGGCGTGGCCCAGGGCGAGGCCGTCCGGGCGTCTCGAAGGGTGCCGGTAGGGGCCGGGAGGAGGGTACGGATGATGCCGGGAGCCTGCTCTGTGCTAGCAGCCGTGACTCGGTCTGCGCGAGAAGGGCGTTGTGAGCGGTGTTAGGGTACTGTAGGAAGGGGTGCCCTTTCTGTGTGTGCGTGCGCTCCTCTTGGTCGGGGAGCCTACTGGGGCTAGGACTCTCCGCGCTCCCTCTTCCTTCTCTCTCGATCTAGTGGAGAGAAAGGAAAGGTTGCGTCTTCTGGAGGCGCCGAGCAGCCAGGAGGGGGCCCCCCAGATCAGCGAGTATCTTCCCATCAATGGTCCTCCTTCCCACCGAGAGGAGGGTCCCTCGCAGTCTAGACTTTGACACAAAATGCTGCCACATCACCGCCTTGATACACAATCACTCTTCCCACAGGCCCGGCCCATCGCGCTGCCCTCCCCCCGGAGGCATATGTTAACCTGAAGCCAAGGGGCCGACATCCTAGGAAGATTCACCTGTACTCAGAGGAAGCCATCATCCCTCAGAAAGAAACCAGCGTGTGGGGGGGCCGGGGGGGGGGCGAATCACATAAAATAAGTAGGACCCAAGACTTGGAGCTGGCCAACCACTTCATTTCATTTCACAAAGGAGAAAATTCGATGGCCCAGAAAGAAAAAGAGATGGAACTTGAACCCAGATGTTCTTTTTCCCTTTGGGGGGGGTTGTTTATTTCTTTTTTTAAATTTCCCAAGGTTACATGAATCATGTTTTCTCCCTCCCCTCATCCCTCCCCCCTCTTGGGGGTAACAAGCAATTCCACTGGATTATACATATATATAGTATCACTTGAACCCATTTCCATATTATTCATTTTTGTAAAAGTGTAATCCTTTAAAACCCAAACCCCACAACATATCCATATAAACAAGGGATAAATCATATGTTTTCTTCTGCATGTCTACTCCCACAGTTCTTTCTGTGAATAGTGTTCTTTCCCATAAGCCCCTAAGAACTGTCCTGAACATTGTTATTAGTAGCAAAGTCTGTTACATTTGATCATCCCACAATGTTTCAGTTTCTGTGTACAGTGTTCTCTTGGTTCTGCTTATTTCACTCTGCATCAATTTCTGGAGGTCAGTCTTTCCAATTCACATGGAATCCCTCCAGTTCATTATTCCTTTGAGCACAATAGTATTCCATCACCAACAGATACCACAATGTGTTCAGTCTTTCCCCAATCGGAGGGCATCCCCTCATTTTCCAATTTTTGGCTATCACAAAAAGAGCTGCTATAAATATTTTTGTATAAACAGGTCCTTGTGCAGTTTTTTTTTTTAATCTCTTTGATATATAAACCCAGTAGTGGTATGGCTGGATCAAAAATCATGCAGTCTTTTAAAGCCCTTTGCAAATAGTTCCAAATTGCCCTCCAGAATGGTCAGATAAATTCACAACTCCATCAACAATGCATTAGTGTGCCCACATTGCCACAAACTCTCCAACATTTATTATTTTCCTATATTGTCTTATTGGCCAGTCTGCTAGGTGTAAGGTGGTGCCTCAGAGTTGTTTTTATCTGAATTTCTCTAATCAGGAGGGGTTTAGAACATTTTTTCATATGATTATTGATAGTTTTGATTTCTTAAAACCCAAATTTTCTGACCTGACTTTTCTTGACCCTATTTGGAATTTTCTGGGCAAAGATACCAGGGTGGTTTACCATTTCCTTCTTCAACTCTTTTACAGATGAGATGACTTGCCCAGGATTATAGAGTTAGTAAGTATCTGAGACCAAATTTGAACTCAGGACTAAGTCTTCCTGACTCCAGGTCCAACGACCCATTCTGGCTTCATATTCAGCCTGATTTTCCCTATTCTGAATTTCTTAGAGTATTTCTCTTATTTTTCAGAGGAAGAGAGAGAGAGAGAGAGAGAGAGAGAGAGAGAGAGAGAGAGAGAGAGAGAGAGAGAGAGAGAGAGAGAGAGAGAGAGAGAGAGAGTGTTGGAGAAGTCTGTGAGGTCTCTTTTAGCTCTCTAAAGCCTGTGTACAGATGCTCACACTGACCCACAATTGCTCAACATGTGGACACCCAAAGACCCACCAGGCTCAGAGCCATGTACACAGACCCAGAAATAGACCCCCCCCCCCACACACACACAGCCCTATATCACTCACAGACATAGAGATGTGAAAAGTGGACAATGCTTGTGAATGGTTATTTCCTTCCACTGCAAGGAATCCTCTCTCTGGGAAAGTTATCAAGAAGTGAAAACAAGTCACATTGGAGTCTTTAGACAATGATCAGTCTTCCCAGTTGTTTTCCTTGTTGGCTCTCCAAAAAAAAAAATCCATCTAGAGCTTTGTTATAGATGTTCTTTGCAACAGACAGAGGCAGCTGCTGTGATGAGTAGTGCTGGATTTGGAGCAAAGAAGAATTTAGACCCAGGCACCAGATTTGGAATCAGAGGACTCAGCTTCAGGTCCCACCTGACAGCTGTCTTATGAAATCCACAGTCACCCCTTTATCACCTTTGATAGAACTGGTAAGTTTGTCCTAGACTGAACAAAAAACTTCAAGTACCCAATGATCTCAGTCTAGATGGGGGAAGTAGCTATAATCTAATATCAAATACCTTTTGTTTTAGAAAGACCTCCAGATTGCTCATTGGCTACAGGAGGGGAGAGGAAGGAGGGGAGGGAAAGAACATGAATCATGTAACCTTGGGAAAATATTCTAATTTAATAATAAAAAATAAATAAATGTAAAGAGAAAAAAAAAAGACCTCCAGGAATGGATGCAGAGTGAAAGGAGCAGAACCAGGAAAACATTGTACACAGAGACTGATACACTGTGGCACAATCAAATGTAATGGGACCTCTCCATTAGTGGCAATGCAGTGATCCTGAACAACTCGGAGGGATTTACCAGAAAGAAAACTATCCACATCCAGAGGAAGAACTGTGGGAGCAGAAACACAGAAGAAAAACATAGGATCCATCATGTGGTTCCATGGGGATATGATTGGGGCTTTGGCTTTAAAAGATCACTCTATTGCAAATATGAATAATATGGAAATAGGTTTTGAACAATGATACATGGATAACCCAGTGGAATTGCTTGTCAGCTCCTGGAGAGGGGAGGAAAGAGGGTGGGAAAAATCATGAGGCATGTTACCATGGGAAAATATGCTAAGTAAAACTTTTTAAAAAGTTTCTCCCATTAGAGCTGGGCTTTCTCTCTAGTAGTTCAGTCTCTGGCTGAACTCCTTCCCTTGCCTTCCTGTAAGCCAAGCCATTGTCTTTCCTTTCCTTTATCCCCCAAAGTGTTTGGACATTCCCCTGGTGGAGATTCCCACTCCTGGTGTATTTTCCTGGAGACGATGTTCCTAGAGTCTCAGAGCTTAGCTCAGTGTGCTATTGATGCTGTGTGTGGTGGCCATAAGAACTCTGCCCACCTTGTCCTGACTAAAGACTTGTTCTTTTTAACTACTTCAGTGGTCCTGTATTTTTCAAGGTTGACACACCTTTGTCCTTTATAAGGTACCTGTGTGATCCTAAGCAAGTCACTCACCTCTCTGGGTCTCAGTTAGCCTATAAAATAAAGGGGTTCAACCAATGACCTCTAAGATCCCTTCTAGCTCTCGGTCTATGACCCATCTACTGGGAACTCCTTGTAGAGCAAGGCATTAAAATTTGCTTAGATTAGGGGCAGCTAGGTGGCTCAATGGTCAGTGAGTCAGAAGAACCTGGATTCAAATCTGGCCTTAGATACTTCTTGGTGGCCCTGGGTGAGTCATTTAACTCCAACTGACTAGCCCTTGCTCTTCTGTCTTAGAGTTGTTACTAAGACAGAAAGTAAGATTTTTTTTAGTCACTTAGATTTGCCCTTCTTATTAAAAAAAAAAGGACCATTAATTTAAAATATTAAACATTAGGATATCAAGAAAACTCATCAATCCCTAATACCTGGAACCTCAAGAGAGTCAATCCCGATGTCCTGCCCCTGCAATGGAGAATTGTGTATCCAGCTTATTGTGGGGTCTGTAAAGAAATAACGAACCCTGGGCCAAAATTCTGAGCTGCACCCAACTTTATTTTTGTGGACAAAATAAGTCAGAGGCCTCATCATCGCATCCAGCCTGTGATGAAAGACCTTGTCGGGTGTTTACAGGCTTTTGACAGTTAATCGACATCCTGACTTATCCAAGCCAAATGTTTAGAGAATGGTGGCTAATAGCTACTAAATTCTAGGACAAGGGCCAAGCATTGTATTGGTGCTCTAACCAATACTCTAGGAAGTGGCAAAGGTAAACCAGCCACCCGTCTGGATCAGAGAATGCGGATCTTGTTTTGGGCATAGATTGTTATAAAAGCAATAGTATTCGTAATGAATTCCGCCTTAGACGTGACTCCGATTCTGTCACTTCTCATTATCTGGAATCGGAGTTCAGTCAAACTGTGTACTTGATATTCCGAGGTCTCAAGCCAACTCTTTCCTTGTCAGCCGTTTGTATACACGCCTAGTAACTGGGGCTCACCTTTCTAACATCAGAGTTACAGATACTTTCTAAAGGATTATGTGAGCTCAATTGGTTTATAATAAATGACATAAAAGAAATATATGCAAGTTAATTCCTTTGGGTCCATCATCAATCTAGGGATCTTTGCAAGAGTAACTGGGCCATTGATAGAAGAACATCCCATATTATCATAGAGTAAGTACTACCCGGTGGGGGCCTCAGCCATCTGTTCTAATCCCCTCATTTTACAGAGAAGGAGACTGAGGCTAAATGACAAAAGAGGTTAAATGGGTGGCAGGGAACCCTAGATATAGGACTTAAACTCAGGTTCTCTAAATCCAGAGTCTTTCCACTGTACCTCACTTCCTCTGCTCCTCTATGGGTCTCCCATACCATGCTACCATCTTGAAACACAAGAAAGAGAAACTCAGTGCCTTCTTCTGCCATTCCATCTCATGCTATGCCTCACTCCCTAATCCTCCTTTTAATCCTTTTGGGGAATGCTAGTTACTCCACCTCTCAGGACTTGACAACTGAGTAAGTATTTATTAAGCACCTACTATGTGCCAGTTGTTTTGCTAAGTGCTGGGGATACAAGTAACACCAAAAAACACAGTCTCTTTCCTCAAGGAGCTTATAATCTAAAGGTGGATGGACACCACACACAAATGAGTTGGGAGAGAGAAGGAGATAAGGCAGGATAGTGGTGAACTTGAACCAGGTGGAATATTCTGAGAATTTAGTTTCTGTCTTCAATAAAGGAAGGCATTGGGAGGAGTTGGCTACCCTGCCCTCCAATCCTCCAACCAGAGGGAAGAGGAAGCTGAGGGTAGTCAAGGTTTCAGTCAGCAGCTTGATGATGAGATTAGAAGGGATGAGCTTGTTCTGGGAGGGCATCTTGTTCTATGGAGTTCAGCTAGGAAGAGCCACTGATCCAGAGTGGAGAAAGGATTAGACTTAAGGTTAGACCTTCAAGGCTGCTCTGAACTTGTTCCTCCCTCCCCAGCCTTGATTCCTTAATGAGCCATTTCTATTCTATCCTCTTTCCTCTACTTTGGCATTCAAACCAACTCAAAGCAAAACCCCTTCTTGTTTTTTCCAAAGTTCTTATAATACTTTGGACTCCCCTTTTCTGATTTCTTCTGTTTGTAGTCTCCCCCTTTTTGATTTTAATCACCTTGAGGGAAAACTGTGTTTCTTTTTGTTAATTGTATCCATATACAATTGCAAGTGCTCTCTATACTCTACAGGTGTATGGAGAGTTCATGGAGGAGCAGAGCCTCTGGTGTGAGGGCTTGCTGAGCCCTTTTCAGAGCTGCTTATCCACTTTTGGGGTCCACCTTTCACCTGTGGGTCCAAGAAGTTGCGCCATGAACAGCAGCCACACTCCAGTAAAATGGTCTAGGTTGATGGACTAAACTAAGATTGAGGGTAGCCAAAAGGCCTCAAACTCATCGGTGAGTAGGGGAAAATCTATCCCAGGCATATGAGGACTTCCCCCAGTGGAATGGAGATCTGAGAATAATTTGTTCCAATGACCATGAAGGCTGTTGAGGCAGTGGAATGTTTAGAGCTTGGTCAGGCATTGAGGACGCCAAGGTTATCCACTGCATCCTGAGCCATCAGCAGTTGTCCTGACTTTCATCTTGCCCCTGGACTTTGATGAATGGAAGAGAGATGAGGCTGACAACTTTGTGCATCTCAGCCTTACTTAAATTCAATTCACCCTGTGATATCATTGGCCCTCTTTGAAAACAAAAGACGAACAATAATACAATCTCCTGGTCTACTTGTTGTCCATCACCCATCATGCTTCATCTCCAGCTCTTTGCATTGGCTGGTCCTTTTTCCTGGAGTCTCTTCCCTCCTCATCTCTTGAGGTCTCTGGTTCAAGACTCAGCTGAGATGCTATGTGGAAAAGAAAACTGTGAATCAAGCTTTTGGCATTTCTGCCCACTAAGGACACTTCCTAGCTGTGAGACCCTGGGCAAGTCACTTAACCCCCATTGCCTAGCCCTTACCACTCTACTGCCTTGGAACTAATAAACAGTATTGACTCCAAGATGGAAAGTAAGGGTTTTTATAAAAAAAATTAGAATAAATCAAGAAAGGGGATAGGTAAGTGGGAATAGGAGACCCTTGCTGCTTCTTTGACTGAGCCAAGCTGGCTCAGCTTCAGCTTATCTATCTTCTACCTAGCTAGTCATTATCTCTATCTTACTAAACAAAAGGCAAGTGTCCTTCTTGGGAAGGTCAAGGGATGGAAAGTGTCTTCGGGGTAACCCCTTGAAGTTAAGGTGTCTTGTTCTTCCTCTAATGGATGCTCTCACACCCATAGGAACCTTCTTCTTCTCCAGGGTAAGGGAACAGAGGCAAAGTTTTCCACAGGTTGGGATCTAGGGCTCCTGGTCTTTGCTCCATACTCCACCAAGTTCAGAGGGCAAAGACCCTTTCAGTTAGCAGTTTCTCCCACAATCCTCTTCTCTCACTCCACCTGTTACTCCCCCTTCTATCACAGCAGCCTCCATATATATATATATACATGCGTATATATATATATATATATATATATATTTTTTTTTTTAATCTTGTTTACAGAAGGGCAGTTGGGTGGATCAGTGGACTGAGATCCAGGCTCAGAGATGGGAGGTCCTGGGTTCAAATGTGACCTCAGACACTTCCTAGCTGTGTGACCCTGGGCAAGTCACTACCCTTTTTTGCCTTGGAACCAATACACAGTATTGATTTTTTTTTAATCTTGTTTCTGGGTGTATCTCTTTGGTTTCGTTCAGAGGACGCCCAAGGAAGCTGGTGACTCTCATCACTTAGAATCATTTCATTATCTGCAATGTTTCCTTCCGGCTGGAAGTATGAGAAACTGCTGTTTGATTTCATGATTCTAATTCTGTAACCATCCCAAAGGCAGATCTTGTCCACCAAACTAATGAGTTTGTTTATGTAATTGATCGAGTTAATTACATGAAAACCATCAGGGAGGACAGACAAGTCCTGTCTGTGTCCTAGAAAGAGCCCAGAAGCTCTGCCACGGCAAGGCACGTCCCAGGGTGCACGAAAGCCAGTGGACCTCCAGTGATGTTTTCAGGAGCCTCTTCAAGATTTCGGGCACAAGCAGGCATGATCCAGTTGGAATTTCACAGCTGGCAAAGGGGAAGGAGAAGGTTTACCCATCAAGGAACCAAGAGCAGAAGGGAGAGAACTTCCTCTGCAAACGATCCGTAGCACTTGGAGACTTAGCTGGAAAGTTGCCAAACCAGCCTGGGGTGTCCAGGATTGATTCTGCAGACTCTGGCAAGCGGATGTAACCGGCTGTCTTCAAAAGATGATGGTAACCCTAGAATTCATTTATCCCTCCAAGCAGATGGCAGCCATGCCTGGAATGGGAGAGAGGGGGAGGAGAGCCAGTGAAATTCCTGATCCCCATTGGAGGAAGAAAGAGACAGTGCTGAGTCCAGCCAGCCCCCACGGGCTAGTACTGGCCTGTTCTGGGATGACTCCACTCCCTCCTTTCCCAGGAGCAGCTGTCAAAGGGTCGGTGCCTCCTCCTGGAGATCCTCAAGCAAAGGATGAGAGTCCAAGGGCTGGTGGCACCAGGAAGGCCCAGGGAGAGTCCCTGGACATTAAATTTGTCCTCTCTGCTCACTGATTGTCCTCAGCACTACCACAAGCTTATTTTTATAATTTTTTTAACTCTCACCTTCCGTCTTAGAATCAACACAGCTAGGAAGTGTCTGAGGCCAGATTGGAACCCGGGCCCTCCCATCTCTAGGCCTGGCTCTCCATCCACTGAACCACCCAGCTGCCCCTCAGGAGCTTATTTTAATTTGCATATCCAGAGCTATGGTGGGGGAGGGGATTGGAGAGTTTCATAAAGGTCATCATTACAATCTCCCAGGCACCCAGCTCTAGAACCACCGGCCCCACTCCTGCCACTTAATGCCTGGCTCTGGGCCGCAGCACGGCATGACGGGAAGGGGGGGGCGGGGCTTCCTTCGCTTGCTCTCCTCCCAACGCCTTCGAGGCTCGAATGGGGAAACGGGGGCACCAGCAGGCCCCTTGCAGGGGGCACAGCGGAGGTGATGCAGGACCCAGCCTGGGGCAGCGAGCAGCACCCCTGAGGGAGGCTGGCCGGGCTTGGTAAGGAGTGAGCCGCGGAGGGAGCCGGGAATGGAGCTGCTCAGCCTGGGGAAAGGCCGCTGCATTGGCTCGCCATGGGGCAGCTCGGCCAGGACCGGGGCCGGGGTGGGAGCGTCTGCGGCCGGGACCCCTGGCGGAGCCTCATTAAGCCTCGGTGCGCTGGGGGAGGGGGAGCAGGAGCCGCCCTCTGCCTCCCCGGAACTTGAACCGAAGGAGGGAGATGCCCCGCAGTCCCTGGAGGGAGGCAGGAAAAGCCCTGGGCGTGCGTGTGCGCATGCGTGCGAGGGCGGTCTAGCTGGCGCCAGGATGAGAGAACGAGCACATCGATGGATCCGCGTGCTCATGGCTGGCTCTGCGGCACCTGCGGGTGTGAGGGAAGGTGCGGAACAGCTTCTTTCTTCGGGTGTGGACGCATAACTCGCAGGCATGTGTTTCCTGTGTTGATGCATGTCTACATGTGAACCTACGTACATACATGTGCCGGGAAGCATGTTCTTGTTCACAAATATTCAGCTAAGGGCACGCGCGGGGAGGAAACAAAGCGATGGTGGCCGTTTGGATTTCTCTCCAGCTTCTCCTCCCCCCAAGTAGAGAAAAGGAAGAGGGGGCTCCCTGGGAGCGCTGCGGTCGGGGACAGAGCAGGAAAGGCTCTGGCTGCAGAGAAACGGCTCCCAAGCGCTGGGACCCCGGGAGATTTCTTAACTTTAGGGGCTGCTCAGCCTGAGAGTGCTTATGGGGTCTGATGCACGGCAGCGAGGTGGTTCTGTGGTTTGACAACCAGGCCCAGAGACAGGAGGTCCTGGGTTCAAATTTGACCTCAGACACTTCCTAGCTGGGTGACCTTGGGCCAGTCACATTGCCTAGCCCTTGCCACTCTTCTGCCTTGGAACCAATACCTACTATTGATTCTAAGATGGAAGGTGAGGGCTTTTAAAGATCAAACCTAAGAAAAGAGTCTGCTAGAAGGATACCCAACGATTCCTCAGGGTTGTAAGAGAACAAGTCAGTGTCTTAAAAATGTATGTGTAGGGAGCATCTAGGTGGCTCAGTGGATGGAGAGCCAGGCCTAGAGATGGGAGGTCCTGGGTTTAAATTTGACCTCAGATACTTCCTAGCTGGGTGGCCCTGGGCGAGTCTCTTGACCCCCATTGCCTAGCCCGTACTGTTCTTCATTCAGCCTTGGAACAAAGACACAGTATTGATTCTAAGACTGGAGGCAAGGGTTTAAAAAAATGTATTATGTATATACATATATGTGTACATACATGTGTTTTGTAAGTAAATATATACTTTTCTTATGATTAATTTTTGAAGTGAAAGCATGGCAAAATGGATAGAGGGCTAGCCTTGAAGTTAGGAAGACATGGGTTCAAGTCCTGCCCCTTGGCACAACATTCTGGCCATATGATTTTGGGATAAATTGCTTAAGCTTTTTATGCTGCAGGCAATTTCCCAAGGCTACAGGTTAATCTGCAAAGTTCTTATCTTTTGGAGGGAACTGTACTGATAAAATTGGAAATCCAGGTCACTGAAGATTTAATTATTATGTATTCCAATAATTACTATTTAATTGAAATACAGCATGGAAGAAAGTATAGAGAGCTGAACTTGAACTCAGGAAATCCTGGATTCAGATTTCCCTTTGGGTACTTATTGACTGTGTGGTCAAAAGCAAGTCACAATTTTTCTGAGTCTCTGGCAACGGGCCTGAGTCCTTGACTTATTATCATCCATTTAATCTACTTGGCAACGAAAAAGTCAGTTACTCGTTCGAGTAGCAATAGCCCGAACATTCACAAACTTATTGGTTGGGCAAGAGGCTTTTCAAATCATGCTACATTTCAGCATGAGATGATCTTCTGAGTCTGCCTTCTGCCCCTTTGCTCTCCATTCCTGGCTTCATCGGAACCCTTGGCTTGTTCCTTCACGTCAATATGGCTTCCACTGGGCTGATGTCCCCAAGTCTATTCAGTCCTTCTCTGTTGGACTTTGGGTGGTTTCCAGGTTCTTGCCATTATGTCAGTGGAGCTACAAAAGACTTTTGGACAGGGGAGGCGCCTCTTCTGTTCTTTCCTAGGGTCACAGTTCCAGGAATGGGTGTATTAGTCCAAAGGGCAAGCCCATTTTATGGTTTTTGGACTGTGTTTAGTATTGTTTCCAAGATATCTATGCCAGGGCAGTTAAAAATAATGAGATCAATGGCTTCTCCATAGCCAGCAGCATTGGGATCAAGCATTTAGATTCAGGGTGGTACTATATATTTTAAAAATGTTATTCTTTAAGTTATATTTATTTAAATTTAAAGTTTGTTTAAATTTATTCTTAAAATTATTTATTATTTACATTTATTTATAATTTATAAATACATTTATTTATAAATAATAAAATTCATTATGCATTTAAATTTAAATATATTATTTAATATATTAATAATAATATATTAATATATATGGGCATCTGCATCAAATACCGACTGGATGGCTCACTATTCGACCTTCACCGCCTGACTGCAAAAACAAAGACAACAGAGAGACTCATCCTGGAAGCTCTCTTCGCAGATGACTGTGCTCTCATGGCCCACCAAGAAAATCATCTCCAAACCATTGTGGACAGGTTCTCCACCACAACAAAACTGTTTGGCCTGACTATCAGCCTCAGCAAAACAGAGGGGCTGTTCCAACCTGCACCAGGGAGGCCAACGAACCAGCCGTGCATTACAATCGACGGCACGCAGCTTTCTAACGTCAACACCTTCAAGTACCTGGGCAGCACCATCGCCAACGACGCATCCCTAGACCATGAGATCAATGCCAGGATCCAAAAGGCCAGCCAGGCACTCGGGAGGCTGTGCTGCAAAGTCCTCCAACACAGCGGTGTGAGCACTGCGACGAAGCTCAAAGTGTACAACGCAGGGCCCTCAGCTCGCTCCTGTAAGGTGTGAGACATGGACAGTGTACCGGAAGCACATGAAGCAGCTGGAGCAATTCCACCAACGCTCCCTCTGGTCCATCATGAGGATCCGATGGCAGGACCGAATCACCCACCAGGAAGTCCTCGACAAAGCCAACTCCACCAGCATCGAAGTCCTGGTCCTCCAAACCCAGCTACGATGGTCTGGACACGTCATCCGCATGGACCCACAGTGAATACCAAGACAGGTATTCTATGGTGAACTGTCAGCTGGACTCAGGAAACAAGGCTGGCCGAAGAAAAGATTCAAGGATCAGCTAAAGTCCAACTTGAAGAGGGCTGGCATGACACCAAAGCAACTAGAACTCGCTGCCTCTGACAGAAGCAGCTGGAGAACCCACATTAACCACGCCGTCACCTTTGAGGATGAGCGACGTCGACGTCTTGCCGCTGTGCGTGAATGCCGACACCAGGCCACAGCCGCACCTCCCGTCACAACTGGCGTCCCAGGCCCCGTGTGCCACAAACTGTTCACCTCAGCCTTTGGACTCCAAAGTCACAGGAGGGTACACCGTAGATGAAACTGCACAAAGACAATCGTCATTCTCGATCACCGAGAGACTACCACTACTATCCCTGAGAACTTCTAAGACAGAGGATCGAGTGTGGAAAGGAACTGCATTTTGACCATTGAGACTCTGTTTTCCCTCTTCGTGTTTCAGGACAAAAACTTATGAAATATTTCCCCCCAAATAGCATCATGGGGAGGGAAACCTCTCTTGGGTACCAGAGATCTGGGATATCGGCATGAGTCCAAGGCAGTGGCAGGGTCCTCGGGCCTGTGTCAGATGAAGAAATCTGGACGTTCCCATGTAAGCGTTAGAGTCTTTCCTCATAGTTTGTAATGAAACACACAGAGACCATACATAGACATGCACTCCCCCCAACTATAATATCCTGAAAACATTTTAAGAATTCTATTGCTTTAAAAGGCTAAAATAATAATAACAACAATAGCAGCGATGATGTCCACATCTTTATGGCTTACAAAGCTACGTATTATTTCATCTGAGCTTCATCACAGGCCCCCGAGGCAGCTGCCATAAGTATGATTGCTTCCATTTTACAGATGAAGAAACTGGGGCTTACAGGGGTTAAGTGATTCCCCCCAGTCATGTTGCTCAGAAATGGCAGGAGCAGCCAAGTCTAAGCTCGCCCCTGTGCCTCCTAGCAATGCCACCAATGGGAAACGATTATTTACAACGAGGCTGACCATTTTTGACAGAACTTTTTGTGTGAGTTACCCGAATTATCTCCTGGGAGACAAACAATCATTCAAGCAGATGAATTAATGTTTATTAAGCAATGACTGTGCTCTGGGCTGGGGAGACCAAGACAAAAGGCAAATCTGCCCTCAAAAAGCTTCCCGGCTAATGGGGGTGACCCTCCGTGCTTATAGAAATAGAACGAGAACATGTACAAAATGGATTCAATGTTGTCTGGGCAGGGAGGGCTCTGGTGGCCCAGTGTGTCGGGAAAGGCTTTATGAACAGACAACAAAATCAGAAGGGCTTGGAGCAGGGTTAAGGGCAAAGGTGGAGAAGGGCTGGCTGAGTAAGCATGTTTTGCTGACTGTCACTCCCTCTGGCTACCAGCCAAGGAAGGATTCTTGGAGGAAACTAGCCAGCAGGAAAAAGATTCGGCCAGATGTAGGCAACTGTGTGGATGGATTGTTTCCAAGTTGCTGTCGGGCTGCCCCAACTCTTTTTTCCCTTCTCCCCTTCAGAGTTAATGAATCTGGGCATGATTAGCTATGAGGCTGAGTCGGTTGTAAATCAGCCCTTTCTGCCCCCAAAATAATGTTGGAAGAGGTTCAAGGCCTTGATGATGTTGGATGATGAGATCAGAAAAGAGAAGAGTAAGCAGGAGAGCTCAGTTCCTCTCCTCAGGAGGAGGACCTCCAGGATTCCCTCTGCTAACCTTCCCTCTGCTTTATTATCAAGATTTCTTTTGAGGGCAGGTTTGATTTTTGTCTTGGTCTCCCCAGCCTGAAGCACAGTGATTGCTTAATAAATATAACTACTAATGTTATCTCTCGACAGAGGACGCTGGGGGATCTGGCTCCAAAGAGGTCCCAATCTGTCCATCCCAGGCGCCAGGAAGACTGGGAGAACTCGGCGTCTGTTATATAGGGACCTAATAAGGCTATTTGTGGGTTATTCAGGTCTCTGCCTTTGAGGACATTCATTGGCACTTTGGTTTGGTGAATTAAGCTCTGGATTTTGAGTCGGGAAGACCTACATTCAGAACCCATCAGCAGCATTAGCTCCGTGACCACGTAAATGGCTCTATTGGAGTTTAGGCTGCTTCACATTGTCCTCAATGGTCTAGGTAAAGGCATGTTCACTAACTTGCAAATGTACAGAGCTGCAAAGGATAACTAATCCTGGATGAGAGTCAGGGTTCAAAAAATCTTTTTTATGTATAAGATTTATTAAATTAACAATTATGATAACATGCACATAAACCATTGTCTAGATACGCATTATTACAATGCTTAGTATACACATTCTATAATAAATCTCTCTATAAAATCCACCTAGTCTCCTTGCACACAGAGAAATTGGAATGAATCTAACCAGATGAAATTCAGTAAGGATCAATGTAAAGTTTTATACTTGGGCTCAAAAAATCAACTGATGAGGATCTGTAGAGGGAACAGGAAGGGTTTAGCCTAGAAAAGAGAAGACACGGAGTGGAGTGCCCTCACGTATCTGAAGGGTGGCCATGTGGAAGAGAGATGGGACTCATGCTATTTGGCCCCAGCGGGCCCTGGGTGGAAGGTGCAAAGGGGCCCGCTGCGGGAGGGCATTTAGCGGAATATCATCAGGGTTCAAATGGTCCAGAAGCGGTCTAAGTGTCTTCAAGAGATAGTGAGCTAGCCTAGAGATGGGAGGTCCTGGGTTCCAATCTGGCCTCAGACACTTCCTCACCCCCATTGCCTAGAGCCCTTGCCCTTCTTCTGCCTTGGAACCAATGCTTAGTAACGCTTCTGCAACAAAAAGTGAGGGTTTAATAAAAGAAAAAAGGGAGTGAGCTCCCTGGCATTAGAGATCTTCAAACAGAATCTGGAGGGCTACCTCTCAGGCACGTTATCAGGAGGGATTCCTTTCTGATAACGGCTGGGCCAAGTCACCACCGAGCTCCCTTCCAAGTCTCTTTTTCAGTTTCTTCATCGGCAAAATAAGGGTACAAAAGCAGGTCCCGTCCCGCACCCCCCAGTTATCCAGTCGGGGATCTCCACTGAGGCTCCCTCCGTGAGCTGTGGCTTTAAAGAGACACCCAGGCCTTCTTGGCCCACTTGACAAGGTAAAAACCGTGGTGGAGAAGGGAGTTCTTTCCCTGGAAGGCTTCCAGGAGGAGGCGAGATGCCAGGAATTGTTTACATTTCAGGAATCCTGCTCTGGAGGGCTGGAGCCTGGGAGGTGTTCTAAGCCAGATGCTCCATCCAGGCTCTTTGGGATGGAGGGGAGATAAGGCAGAGGCTATCTTTGGCCCTGGATCTCCAGGGCTCCCCCCGCCTCCTCCCCTGGCAGAAGGGCAAAGGGATCCTTTGTCTCCGGCTCCTTCCTTGGGACTCTTCCTCCCTCTCCCTCCCCTCCTCCTGGCTGGCACTCGGTGCCCTGGTGGTGCCCTGGTGCTTCCTCTCGGAGTAAAAAGCACCCACGAAAGCTGGGCCCCCAGGCTGGGACGTCGGGCCCCGAGAGGGGAGAGCTTTTGGTGGGGGCTCCCTCGGGTCTTCCCCTTCCCATCTCCCGGGTAGTAGACTCACGTGGCCCGCCCCACGTGGCCACGCATTCACGGTTCAGCGGGCGGCTGAGGCCTGAGCGGAGCGGACAGCAGAGCCTTTCGTGGGACAGGCGGGGAGATAGTATCAGCCACGGCTGACCGAGCGGTGACCCGGGGCCCATCACAGAGCCAATTAGCACCCGGCGAAATAGCAGGCGGCTCCTAACGGCTTCTGGGGGAGGCCCCTCGCGCGGCGGGCACGTCAGGCTGAGTTAGTGCCAGGAGGGATGAGTGGAGCGGCCTCGGGGACCGCTACGTAGCCTGGCACGGAGGGGGCTGCGGGCACGTGGCGCAGCACGTTTGGATGGGATGCCGGGTGTGCTCAGCGGCCCAGCGTCTCTGCAGCCATCCACGGGCGCCGCGTACAGCTAAGGGAGCCTCGGGGGCACGTTGCACACACGCGTGCCCATGGAGGAGATACCTGTGCGATCACACGTGTGTGCTGCAACATAGGCATGTTCATGCATGCGGAAGCCGCGTACAGACTCCTTTGCAGCTAGTCTGTATCCGCGTGGGGCTGTGGGTGGGGGAAGGTGTTTTGGTTGTTAAATTGTTTTTCAGTGTATTCTTTTGGGCAGAGACCCTGGAGTGGGTCGCTCTGAATCATTTGACAGATGAGGAAACAGAGGCAAAAAGGGTGAGGCAGATTTGAACTCACAAAGATGAGTCTTCCTGACTGTGAGCCTGGGATTAAACAGGATTGAATTCCAACTAAAAGTAGATTTGGCCACGGAAGGAGCGGTAAGAGTCTGGCTTGAACCCGGGGTCTGCTGCTTCCTAAGGCAGTGCCTTTGGACGAGTCCCTCTCCATCGGGGCCACTTCTTTGTTCACCCGTGAGATGAGCGGGTTGGGCAGGTCCTCTCCAGGGTCCCAGCCCTCTCTCACTGCCCGATATCCCTCCCGACGCTTGCACGAGAGCCTCCGGTCCGATTCTTCCCTCCCTCCATCCTCCCACCCTCTCCCAGGCTCACCCTCGCCCTCCAACCACCCCTGACCGGCCCACTCTTCTGTGGTCCTTCAGGGGGGCCGGAGGGCAGCGCCCCAGGCTGGGAGGGGAGTCTCAGGGGGCTGGGGCTGGGGTGAGCGTTCGGTCACTGCTTCTTCAGCTGTGGTGACTTTGATTCAGAGTGAAGATGCGGGAGCTGCTGCCTGTCACAGCGAAGAGGAGGGAGAGCCTGCCTGCTGCCCGCTGGGCCCGGCCCCTGCATGGCCCTCACCCCCATCCCACAGCCTGCCTCCTCCAGCTTTGCTGGGGAGGCGGCTGTTGTCTCTCCCGCCTTGGACTCTGGGCCAACGAGCACTTACTGAAGGACGGGCATCCCGGCACTGCCAGAGGAGAAGAACTGAATTCAAGTTCTGCTTCGGTGTGAAGGAGGAGGTGGTACAACCTGAAGATGCTCTGAACCCAGGGAGGGCACTGAGGGCTGAGAGGGACACTTGGGGGCTCTGGCCAAGAGGGGGGGATCGACTGAGCATGGGGAAGGGACCCTGAAAACCTTGGATGGGAGGAGGATCTGGGATGCAGCTGAGAGCCAAGGATGGAGTCTGCACGTGCTGCCTCCTGGACCCAGGGTGGGCATCCTGGGAGGACATCTCCTGGCCCACGTCCATCACCTTCCCTCCTCTCCTTTAGCGTCTGGCCTCTCCGCTCTCAGCAAGGAATGGCGTGGGGCATCGCTGGGCACGGTGAGATGGAAGCCCAAGTGGCAGGTGGTCTAACGGTCTGTCCCTTCTTAGCCAGTCTTCATTCGATAGCTTTGGTTTTCTGTGGGGGGCAGCTAGCCCAGAGAGCCATCTCTGCCCCAAAGGAGCCCCTGGCCTCTCCTAGGGCCATCCTGCTCCTGCCCCCAGGGGGTTCAGGGCTGATGGACAGGCATCATTCCTCATCTCCGTTTCAGACACATACATTCACCGTGGAGGATGGACAGATAACCCAAGGCAGGCGGGCAGTGGTATAGTGGAAGGCTCTCATACCCAGTTCCTGAAGTCAGGGGGCTTCCAGTCTTTTATGGAGATAAGGCAGAAATGGAATAATGTGGAATGGTAGGATCCGGGAAAGCTCCATCAATGAGGTGCCATTTGAATTGGGCTTGAAAGAATGGGTCTGAGGGAGCAGCTGGCTGGCTCAGTGGATAGAGAGTCAAACCTGGAGGCAGGAGATCCTGGGTTCAAATCTGGTCTCAGACACTTCCTAGCTGTGTGACCCTGGGCAAGTTACTTGCCTACTTCTCTTCTGCCTTGGAACCAATACACAGTATTGACTCTAAGGTGGAAGGTAAGAGGAAAGAAAGGAAGAAAGGAGGGAAGGAGGGAAAGAAGAAAAAAGAAGAAAGGAGGGAAGGAAGGAAGGAGGGAAGGAAGGAAAGAAGAAAAAAAGGAAGAAAGGAGGGAAGGAAAGAAGAAAATAAGGAAGAAAGGAAGGGTTAGACCAGCGGTTCTCAACCTCTCGATTTGTAGCAATGAGAATACATAATGCATATCAGGTATTTATATTCCGAATCATAACTGTAGCAAAATTACAGTTTTGAAGTAGCCCCAAAATAAGTTTTTGGTTTGGGGTCACTGCAACATGAGGAACTGTATTGCGGGGTCACAGCCTTAGAAAGGTTGAAAACCACTGGGTTAGACTAAGAGTCACTATTGGAGGAAGGGGATGTTCCAGGGATGGGAAACAACCTGAACAAAGACAGGGCGATGGGAAATCCCAGAGCAAAGGAGATACTCTGTGAGTCCAATTCATCCACATAAATCATCCATTCACTGAATAAGTAAGTATTTGTTAAGTGCTGACTCTGTGCTGGGTCCTGGGCTACAAGTACACCTTCACACTCACACACACAATACTAGCAAAATTGGGGGGGGGCATCTGGGTGGCTCCATAGACAGGAGCTCCTGGGTTCCAATCTGGCCTCAGACACTTCCCAGCTGTGTGACCCTGGGCAAGTCACTTAACCCCCATTGTCTAGCCCTTACCACTCTTCTGCCTTGGAACCAACACACAGTATTGACTCCAAGACGGAAGGTGAGGGTTTAAAAAATATTTTTTTTAAATTGGGGCTGGGGCTGGAAGGAATATTTGAATGAAAAAGAATGGAACTTTCCATTTAACTTTTGGCTCAGTGTAAGCCCCTGGAAGTAATGGCTGGGAGGAGCATCTGGCTCTTTCTTTTCCACTGGCCCCTTCCTCAACCCTCCAGCCCAGGCAAAGACTAGGGCAGAGCCGACAGGCTTGTGAATTAGCTTGGAGCTCTTTTCACAGCTGAAGAATCCACAGCAGGAGCCTCACACCTCTCCTGGATTTCCCCCTGGGTGTGAGTGTGTGTCCGACGCCTGCCCCTTCCCTTCCCTGGTCTTCAGGCTCCTCATCTCTGCACTGGTCTGGATGGACCCGGCAATGAGCCCCTCAGTGGCATCCAGGCCATCCTCTGTGTATGAACAGAGTCTCAAACGGAGCCTGTTATAATTGCGGAGAGCTTTGTGTACAAATCCTCACCACCCTCTTCTGGTAGATATTTTTGTCCCCATTTTACAGAGGAGGAAACTGAAACTCAGACTGTCATAGAAATCATCACCGACAACTCATCTAGACTTCGTGTTTTCCTCGGCTCTTAGCACAGTTCTCTGCATGCTGCTGGTGCTTAATACATGTTTATTGAACTAATGAATGAATGAGAAGTTCCATCCTCTTCCTCCCAGTGCTTTCCTGCCTTCAAAAGCCAGAGCCGGGGCCACTGACTTGTGGCTGCCACATGGGGGCAGCAAACCCCACCCTCCTCTCTTCATTCTCTTCTTTTCCTCCGATGGTCATCACTGAGTTGGAAAGTCTTTTCATGGGACAATCTGGTGGCTTCCTCTTCGATTCTTCTATTAAAGAGGAGCCGGGCAGGAGTTCTTACCGGGGTGCCTAGAAACGAAACCAATCAATATCGCGATAACTAGGGAATTGTAACGGATTTTCTTGGCAATCCTCCTCTACAGCTTATTTATCGCATTCTTCGGAGAAGGGGCCACAGGCTTCTCCAGGGTGGCCAAGGAAGTGAAAACGATTAAGGACCCGGAGTTAGAGGTATCTAGTTCCTCCTAGCGCCTCCGGTGCTGCCAGAGGAGCGAACTAGAACTCTTCCTGAAGGCTGGAAAGATGGGGCATTCCAGGGCGGTTCCAGTAAGTCTCCTAGAATAGACTTGGGGCTGTTGGGCGCCTCAACCCTACCCAGCCCGGGAAAGCCCTTGTTCTGAGTAGGAGATACTCAGGGTGAGAGAAGAGGCCAGGATTGGGTGCAAGAAGACGGTTTTCCACCTTCCAAAGGTCAGCTCCTAACTCCCGCAAGTCACGCCCACAAACAAACATTCATTAAGTGCTTGCTTGCTTTGTGTCAGGCATTGCCCTAAGGGCTGCGGATGGAGACAAAGCCAAAGAGCGTTCAGGCTCTCCCGGAGCAGCCTGATAGGCAAGTCACTGTAAAGGGGCGATTTTTCGTCCGCGTCCTCTTCTGTCAAAGGGGGATTCCAGAATCAGTTGGAAGTTCTCTCCTGCATCCTTTACAAGTGATCATCATCCCGCCTCCTCTTAGGGCGATGGAGAAGCCCCTGTCCCAGGAAGCAGTCTGTCCCCCTTCTGAATAGCTCCACGTTTTCCTTTTTAAGCTTTAGTTTTCTTTCTTATATACAGAGAAATCTGTACTTTCTGTCCTTTGCTCCACGTTCTGCCGTCTGGAGTGAAGCAGCACAGCCCCCCAAATGTCGAAAGCCGGCAATTGTGTCAATCAATAGACATTTATCAAGCACCTACTATGCGCCAGGCTCTATGCTAGGCACTGCTCTCAAGGAGAGCACTCTATAACGGGCTAACGTGATGGAAGATTCGGACTTCGGGCTCAGTTCCTTCACCCAGTCTCCTTGCGGTCGCTCTCCCCTGTGCACTGCCCAGCTAACCGATCACCTTTGTGCTAAAACGTGGCGCCCAGAACTGAAGACGGGGTTCCTGGGTGAGCCCCGTGGGTCTCTAGGAACACAGACGGGGTGTCGGAAAGGTCCTCAGCAGTCATTTGGGGCGTTAGTGCCGAGGAAGTCTCGAGGCTCGTCGGAATGAAGGAGGGGGAGCCGTGTTGGAATTCGGGTTCCTTAATTCCTGAACCTTTACATTGCGAGGGCTTCCCCTGCTTCCCCTCCCCGGGCCAGGGAGCGCTTCGAAGGGACTTGATAGGTCAGGTTCGACCCTATCGTTTGACAGATCACACAGGTGTGCCCTCTTCCCCTGGCCCCCGCCTCAGTTTTCCCTTCTGTAAAATGAGCCAGAGCGGGGCAGTTAGGTGGCTTAGTAGATTGAGAGTCAGGCCCAGAGACTGGAGGTTCTATGTTCAAATCTGGTCTCAGACACGTCCTAGCTGTGTGACTCTGGGCAAGTCACTTAACCCCCATTGCCTAGCCCTTATCACTCTTCTGCCTTAGAACCAATACAAAGTATTGATTCTAAAACAGAAAGTAAGGGTTTAAAATTTTTTAAAAATAAAATGAACTGGTTATTGCTCCTCGCTCTAGAGGATCCTAGGTCTCTGGCGCCACGGTCCTCAGTTTCCCCTTCAGTAAAACAACAAGGTTGGAGCAAGCAGCCGCGAGATCCATACACCCCCTTGCCCTCTTGCTGTACGCGGGGTGCGACTCTCGGATGGAGGCCGACGACTGCAGTTCGACCTCCTGCCTGAAGGTGGCGCTGTGGGCCCCGCGCCTCCGCTCTTCGAGCCCGCGGCTCCTCTCCGCGACGACTACAGCGTTTGAGGAGGAGCCTGCGGCGACGGCGGCAGCGGTAGCTCCGTGTCCCCGCGGCCCGAGGGAGGGAGGCCGGGGCGGAGGCCGAGGGAGCAGCGGGCAGCGCTCGGGCGAGCGGGCTGGCGGGCGAGCCATGTGGTTCATGTACGTGTTGAGCTGGCTGTCGCTGCTTATCCAAGTGGCCTTCGTCACCTTGGCCATTGGTGAGTGAATCCGGCCCTTCGGGGGTCCCGGGACTACAGCGCCCTGCCAGGAGAGCCCTAGGATCCCTAGGGAGGGACCCCTGAGGGGGTGCGGGGACCCTCCATATAGTGAGGGACCCCCTCGCCGGGAGAGCTCTAGGACGGTATCCCCGGCGTGGTGCAGGGCCCCCCATTGGTAGAGACCACTAATATTCTGCAGGGATCCCCTTAGAGAGAGAGCTCCCAGCCGGGAGAACTCTAGGGGAGACTCCCAAAGTACTGAGGAGACCCTCTAGTGAGAGACCCTCCCCTACCGGGAGACCCCTGTGTTGTGGAGACTCCTATAGGAGAGAGCGGGCTCAAAAGAGACCCTCCCCCCATCCCCCCCAGTACGTACCTCCCATCCCAGGGGACCCCGGGCTTCTGAGAGTCCTCCAGTATTTTGTAGGGATCCTTCTCCAGTACACTACAGGACCTTCCCGGTCTCCCCAGGATCCTGGGAGCTCAACTCCCTATGTACGTGGCTCTTTCTCCCATATGATGTGACCTCCTTCAGACCCTGATTGAGGGGAGTCCCTTCCTCCCAGCGTGCCCTGAGCTCACGTCCTCTCATCTCCCCCCCCACCCCCCAGTGTACAGCGGGATGCTCTCCAGACTCCCAGAGTGCTCCTTCTTCTAGGTCCTCCTTCCTCCCAGACTGACCCTCCCCCCTTTGTACCCCTCAGGATAAGGAGACCCCTCCCCCTCTTCCTTTCCTTCTCCTAGGTGCGACCCTCCCTAACCCCTCCAAATACTGGAGGTCTCTCCGACTCCTACCATTACCAAAGATTCCCCAAGGGTCAAGGACCTTCTTCCTATTAGTGGGAGAGCCCGCCCCCACCTGATAGGCCAGAATTAACCTTTCCATTCCAGCATACAGGGATACCCCACTCTTTGTCCTTGAGACCCTCCTCCCCCCTCAGCACATTACAGGGACCCTCCTCCCCAATGCCACCCCATCCCTCCCCATTTATAGTGCTCCCACATCATAGAGGGAGACTCTCCTCCCCAGTATATTGAGGCACTTTTCTAGGCTCTGATATGCTGAAGTGAGGTAGACCCCCCTATCATTCTAGGTTCTTTAGACCTTCCCCTCTGTGACTATGGGGTACCCCTTCCCTTAAGCACTACAGCAGGTTCACTTCTCTTGGGACCTCTTCATACTATGTTCCATGGCACCTCCCCTCCTATACAGAGGATCCTTCTATGGACCACTTCTGTCTCCTACCTCCTTCAGCCCCCCTGTTAAGTTAGATGGGGCCCCTCTCCCTTCCTCACCCACCCTGCCCCCTTCTGTTAATGGGAACTCTGTAAAGAGGAACAAGAGAAGCTTAAAAAGGTGGGCTTAGGAAATCTGGGAAGAGAAGACGTGGAGAGGGGCATGGAGAAAGAAGGGCCAGGGGGTTGGGGCCTGAGGCAGCAAGAAGAGAGGAGGAGGAGGTGGGCAGGTGGATGGGGGGATTGGGAAGAGATCACTCATAACGTCCAGCGTGGGTTTCTGTGCCCAAGGCCTCTGAAGATGGGACCAGGAGAGAAGGATATTGGGAGTATTCAGGAATTGCTGGAGGAACACCTGAAAAAACACCAGATTGAATTGAAATTGCCTCCCACGGCTGCCTGGGATGGGGTGGAGGGGGGAAGCATCCCAGGGGAGCTGGACTGTGGCTTTGAGTGTAAGGAGAAGCCGCAGCTGGACGGGGTAGGCAGCTGTGGGGTTAGTGCTTGGGCTAGATGTGTGCCAACCCAAGGAAGGTGGGCAGGAGTCTCCAGGGTCAGTTGAATTTGAGAATGCTTGCGAGTGGCACTCTTCCAGGTTTGTTCCAGGTTGGAGATGCCCCCTTGCTGGTGGGGCTTGTTCTCCAATTCCATGAGTGGGTCCTGTATCATGGGCCTTTGGGGAGCCGCCTCCCTCCACATTCTGGGGTAGGGGGAAGGTCCAGGTCCTGGATGTCAGTGGGGATCATCTCTGAAAGACCAGCCTCTTAGCTCTAGAAGTCCTGAGCCTTGGCTGTGACCCTGGACAAGGTGTGTCCATCTGTGGACTTCACTGTCCATAGCTGTCTGTCAGTGTCGGGAGTGTGGGGCTGGAAGACTTGAAGCCCTTCCCTGCAGTCCTTTGGTCCTGGGACCTTAGGCCAGAGCTCTCCAGCCACAGCCTGCACTGTCCCCTGAGGGGTTGTGGGAGAAGCAAACCCAGCCTGGGGCAAACTGCACTCTTTGGGGCACATGATTTCTTTGGCTTGGGGAGCTCCTGGGAAGGAAGGGTTCTCCCCACGCCTTCTCTGCAGCTGCCAGGGCCCTCCCCGAGAGGTTCAGGGATTGCCGAGGGCATCACAGCTCATCCATGCCCAATGCAGGGCGACCAGGTCGTGCCTGCACATCCTCAGACCCATGCCTGTTGGTATGGGAAACTCCCTTCACTCTTGCAAATGGCCAGCTACCGGCTCTAGCTCTTTGGTCCTTCTTCCCTTCCACCCTGGAGAAAATCCAAAGACTGCCACCTTGGTTGAGGCTTTGCTTTTACCTAGTCATTTCCCTGAGTTTACATTTCTTTGGTTAAAGTGTTTCCACATGAGCAGCGGCTTATGGGGGGGAAGTACCTATTCAGAAATGAAAGTGATGCTATAAGGAGGCCAATAACATTTTCAAGGAGCCGTTTGCTGGGCACTGAAAGGGTGAGCCACCTGCCTTCTTGCCTGGGGGCTGGTGAATCACCTGCTCACAAGCACCAGGCAGGCTCAGAAGCCAAGGCTTCGATCCCACAAATGACCCTAGAGAAGGACCGACTTGACAGGGATGAGCTAGTGCTTCCAGGGGGGGAATCCCTGGAGGCAGCCCGATGGGGGGACATGGGGACGTGGGGATGTGTGCCCAGGCCCAGGGCAGGAGGAAGAACGTCTCCCCGAAGGCAGGTGCACTTTTTCTGAGGATTCTGGGAATGAGAGAACAAGAAGCCCAGAGGAGGGGCAGATGCTTCAGAGCTCTGCCAGAGGACTGGCATGCAGGCCCTTGAATGAAAGTTGGCTTTGTGCCGGTCAGGGCGTCTGGAATCCCGGGGTGCGGCTGTCTCTGCTCGGGGCCCCGGGGCATGTCTACTTAGCACAGCCTCCTCTTGAGAAGAGGTGGCGAGTTCTGGGCAGCGGCCATCGCTAGCTCCCTTCTAGCTCTTCACTGTCAGGAGCGTGCGAGACTTGGGTAAGAGCCGCTGCCCTCCGGCGTGTGGCCTTTGGTGAAGTTCTCTTCAGATGCTGGTGGAGCCCGGCTGTCTAGGTGGAAGGACTTTCCCAAGGCTGGTTCTTGGTGAGCTCTGGGTAAGAGCCTTCCTTGGCACAGGAGGCCGGAGGCTGTGTATGGGCCTCCCCTGCGCCTGGCCCGGCTCAGGAGCTCGCACGTCTCCATGTGAGGGGAAGCCCGCGAGAGGGATGCTGGGGGCCTGGGCCAGCGGCCTAGCCCTCTCTTCTGGCTTTTCTTTCTAGCTGCTGGACTCTACTACTTGGCCGAGCTGATAGAAGAATACACAGTGGCCACCAGTCGAATCATCAAATACATGATCTGGGTAAGGGGCTTGGTCTCCCGGTCCTCCCCAGGGACCACCCTTGTCCTGGGCCTGGTGGGTGGTCAACATGCTGGTCTGATAAAGTAGTCTGTGCTCACACGTGTAGAGAAGGGTGGAATCCTAGTGCTCCCCCCACTGTGTATGCAAGGGGCTCCACTGCTCGTGGCCCGCGTGCCTCAGCTTCCCTGTGGGTCACCCGAAGACTTGGCAGACACCCTCTAAGGCCCTTCCCGCAGTGCTCGCATGAGGGGGGAAGTGTTTCAGGCCGGGGTTGGCTAGATGGGGGCTCCCAGCATGGCTTGGTGCACCGTCAGAGACCAGAGCCAAGAGGCAGGAATCCTGCCTGGGCTGCCATGAGCAGTGTGCAAAAGGCCACCAGGCCTCGGACCAGATCCTCTGCTGTGAGCAAGTGAATTCAGCTCCCCCATTCCCCCCCCCCCCCATCAGATCCCTCTTGGGCCTGGGGAGGGTAGAGGAGGGGCTTGTCCCCTGCAGCTCGGCATTTGGGAAGCGCACTGTCCGGTGGGGGGGGGGCAAGATCCAGGCTCGCTGAGCCCCGAAAAGAGACCAACAGAGCTGCCCAGCTTGCGGAAGACGCCGTCAGCTAGCTTTGTGCCTGTCTCAGTTTTCCACAGCTGTGCTGGTCGGCCTCTACGTCTTTGAGCGCTTCCCCAGCTTCCTGATCGGCATGGGCCTCTTCACCAACCTCGTCTACTTTGGCCTCCTTCAGACGTTCCCTTTCATCATGCTGACCTCGCCCAACTTCATCCTTTCTTGTGGTGAGTACGGCGGGCGGGGCGGGCCAGCGGGGCCCTCCTCCATCTGCCCCTTGGCCAGAGCCAGGGAAGGACGGCCCCTGGCCGACAGGGAGTTCTTAGAAGAGCCAGGCTGAGCCCTTGCCACAGGGCCGTTCTCTGGGGAATCGGACACTCGCAGCAGAAAGAGAAGCAGGAGAGATGGCGTCAAGCAGGAAATGGAGTGGACCCGGCACGGCCTCCTAAAGGAGGCCAGCAGGAGTGGTGGGGCTATCAGGACAGGTCTGGTGCCCCGAGCAGCCTGAGAGGAACAAGCCTCTGTGTGTGTGTGTGGTGTGTGTGTGTGTCTTGTCTGTGTCTATATGCGTGTGTGTGTATCTGCGTGTGCGTGTGTGCGTAGCTGCCTATCTGTGTGTCTATGCATGTGTGTGTGTGTGTATCTGGGTGTGTGTGTTAGCACATCCTCACTCATGTGTATGTCTGTGTTGTCCCATTGCTGGCCAGGGGACTGCCAGTGCCTCTCCCTCGCAGAGCAGGAGGGGGGGGGTCCCAGGGAGCTGCAGCTTGGGGCCCGGGAGGACCACAAGCAGTCAGTCAGCTCTTCTCAGAAGGATCTCCTCATTGCTCCACTTTGCTGCCACCCTGACAGAAGCTGTTTGGTGGCCACAGCCAAGAACTTTAGGCTTTGGGAATGAGGTCTGGCTTCCTCTTTTTGTCCTCTCCACACCTGTCGTGGTGGGCCTGGATCCTTTTTTTTAAAGAGGTCCTCCATATTTGAAATTCAGTTTGTTGGGAGCTGAAAGGTTGGAGCCTGCAACATGTATTGGGTTTTTTCCCCAGTCACTAGTCATTCTCTTATAAAGGCCTCTGAGGATCTCCCTTCCTTATTCCTCCAAGATGAAGAGAATCGACAAAAGAAAAGGATTTGACTTAACGATATTTTGGCTTTCTAGGAAATGTTTAATTTGTCTCTCTCCTCTTCTCTCCAGTTGCTATACTATTGACTAGGTAAGTTACCCCATAATAGAGAGAGCGCGTTTGGTTTTTCCTGGGTTAGCGAGGAGGAGACAGGCCCAGAGCGCTTGAGTCTCATCGGAGGGTTACAGTACACCGACCGGCGTGGATAGCTGGTTGCACTTGAAGTCAGTCAGCCTGGGCTTTTGTCCTGGCTGTGCCTGACCCTGATCTCTTTGGTTCTCTCCGGAGGGAAGCTTCTCTTCATCCTTCATCCCACTGAGCCCGGAGCAGAAGCCGAATAGCCCACGAGGGCTTACAGATTCTCCTTCATCCCAGTCACTCAGCTGCCTCTTCCCTTGAAGTTCATCAGTTAAAAGTTTCCACCCTGTTCAGACCATCGTGACCCTTGTCATGTGTCCCAGGTCATTCTCCCTCCTTCTTCACAGAGTTCAGCCCATGGCTCATTGCTCCTCTCCTCCCCAGCTCCTGGCCATGCCAAGTTCATGCTTCCTCACACTCCTTCCCTCTCTTTTAATCCAGGAACAGCTCCTTCCCTCCACGTCCATCCACACAGGGACTGTCATAGCTGGTGTCACACTGCTCACAAGTGTGACACTTTCCTGGACACTCCTCTACCCGACTGGCCATAAGCTCCTCCATCCTGTTCCTTGTTCCTCCTGCATCTTGTTCCTCATCACTTCCTCTAGTTCCTTGGCTCTTTGCATATCTGGCTGTTATCTCTACCCCAACTTCACTTTTCTTTTTTCCCCCGTCTTAACCCTGGAGTTAACAAAATCAAACCTGTGCTGTCATTTCCTTCCAGCCCTCTTTCCCAGGCCTCTTGCTTGTCATCCTGGCCTTGAATTCACTCTTCTGCCTGAGTTTGTGCCTTCTCTTTCTCCTCACAGAAGGGCTTCCCCACTCTCCTGGAGTCTCCTCATCCTTTCCCTCCTCTTGCCTCTTACTTTACTGAGAAAAAAAGGCCCTGTGCCATGAGCCCTCTTCTCCCAGTCTCCTTAGCTCCAAAGCCCTGAGAGTGCCCATTCTCCTCTCTCTGCCAGTTTTTGATGATGACATGTTCCCTCCCCCACACTCGTCTGTCTGTCTGTCTCTCTTTCCTCATTTCTCCATCTCTGTTTCTGTCTCGGTCCCCCCTCTTTGCCCCCCAGCCCTAGTGTGTGTGTATGTTTGTGTCCATTCTCCCTTGAGGGTCAGCCTCACATCATTCCCTTCCTTAGTGGACATCCAAACTGCCCAGACTGTGGGCGCCTCAAATTCAACATGTCCGGCTGCTTGTCACATCCTTCCACCCCTTTTCCAAACTCCTGTTCCTAGCAGAGGCGCCGCCTTTCCACACTGTTCCATGTTCATGGCCTTTTCTGTTGGAATGTGAGATTCCTGAGAGCTGAGGCTGTTGGATTCTTGGGGTTTCTCTTCCCCGGGGCACAGCAGCATATAGTCGGGGCTTCCCAAGTGCTCAGTGCCCTTATCTGCAAAGGCACAGCTCTAGGACGGCCAATTTGGACCTCTAGTTCACAGATAAAGAAAACATGGGAGACAGGCAGGTGGCTTAGTGCGTCTCTAGAGTTGGGAGGTGTTTTTGTTTGTTTGTTTTTCCTAGTCAGTGGCCCTGGGCAAGTCACCTCACCCCTACTGCTCAGCCCCCACCATTCTTCCTTGGAACCAATATAGAAGGCAAGGGTTAAAAAAGAAAGAAAACATTCACCCCCCCCCCCCCCCACTGTTAGGCCTAATGGTTCTGCCTCTTGTCGGAGACCCCCTTGGGGGTACCTCTCAGGGCCTCAGTTTCCTCTCCTTTGGCTGACCTCAGAGGTCTCTTCCCACTTTTAGACCGGCAGCCCTGTGAAAGGGAGAGCCAGTCTTGCCCGTGTTTGTGCCTACATTCACACCCACCCCCTTGGACTCGCTTCAGTTCTCTTTCCCATCGGATTGAATTCAGCCAAGATGATGCGTCCGCTCTGAGCCCGCAGAGCCTACCGTCCCGGGGGCAACGCTTTGTGCCCGGAACGGGCTCTGCAGAGGGGAGGTAGCGGGGGGCCAGGGTCCCGCGGCTCCCAGACTGACCGTCGTGTTGTGTCTCCCTCTGCTCCCTCTTCTCTTGGCAGTGCTGGTTGTGGTCAATCACTACTTAGCGTTCCAGTATTTTGCAGAGGAATATTACCCCTTCTCAGAGGTAAGAGGCCCTCCAGGGGCTTGGGGGGAGCCGCACAGCAGCCCTTCCTAAAGTGAGTCGGCTTAGGGCCCCTCCCTCCCACGGGGACCCTCTCCCTTAGCGCCCAGCCTCAACTCCCCTCCCAGGCTTCCTCCAAATCCTTCCTTTCTCTTCTGCCATTTCGGTCCGGCCTCTTGGCTCTTCAAACAAAAGCCGCCCATGGAAGGTCTTTTTTTTTTGTAATTAAAATTTTTTTATTTTCCATTCCAAATTCTGCACCTCCCCCATCCATTGAGAAGTCTTTCTGTGGTTCCTCCTGGCTAGGGGAGGGGAGTGGCTGGCCTCCAGGGGGTCCTCGGAAGGGGGCAAGCAGGGAGCAGCCCTGACACCCGGAGCCGGATCGCCTCCCTCCCTCCATGGCATCTTAGCCCCCTTCCTTTAGGCCAGCCAGGCCTCGCTTTTGGTCCTGTTGGCTCTGGCTGGGAGCGTTGAAACCGCAGCTCCCTGGCACGGCCCTTTTTCTGCCTGAGAGCCCATTTGTAGTCGTAGGAAGTGCTGCGGGTGGGAGTTCTGACTGGGCTGTTGTTGAGGCGCCCAGTTGTAAAACCTGTAGTGGAGGCTGCTGGGGGGCCCAGGGCACGGCTAGAGGCCAGGCTGGAGATGGGTGGCCTCGGACACTTGCTCTCTGTGACCCTGGACAGGTTCCCTCACCCCCTGCCACGTCCCTAGCCCTCCCCCCTTCCCAGGACTGCGCTAGATTTAGTCAGCCCGGATGGGAGAGAGGTCGGTACCTTCCCCTGGGCTCCTCCTCCCCTCTCCTGTGGGGCCTTCTTCGGCCTGCTGAACGGGGCTCCCCCCTGGGGCTCTTCTGGACAGGTCCTGGCCTACTTCACCTTCTGCCTCTGGTTAATCCCATTTGCCTTCTTTGTGTCGCTGTCCGCCGGGGAGAATGTCCTGCCCTCCACTGTGCAGCCTGGAGGTGAGAAGGGGCTGTGGGGGTGGCAGGAGCTGGGGAGCCTCCGGGAGCCTCCGTGGGCCCCAGGGCAGAGATGGCCCCCTGATTGGCCTGTGCCTCCGCAGATGATGTGGTCTCCAACTACTTCACCAAAGGCAAGCGAGGCAAACGTTCTGGGATCCTGGTTATCTTCTCCTTCATCAAAGAAGCCATCCTGCCCAGCCGGCAGAAGATATACTGACCCCTCGGGGAGGGGGCCCAGGGGTGAGGAGGAGGGTGCTGAGCCTGGGATTGGGCCTTCCATTGTCGTCGTGGTCATCGAGGAAGCCTGGGGGACTCTCCCCCACCCGGGCCCTCTCCCCCGTGTGCCCACACCTGAGGGGTCTCGGTTAGGACTGGAGAAAGCGAAGGCCACGCGATGTGCCCTGGACTTGCTTCCCGAGGAGTCCAGGGCTGTGGCTGGAGGCCTCCCATCCTGATCCCATGCCCATCTGGGCTTTGGCGAGCCTTCAGGCCAGGAGGCTGAAAATTACCCCTTGTTCGGCCCTCCTGGGACCTGCAATGGGGCTATTGGGCCGATCTAACCCCAAGTGGCGGCTCTGCCAGAGGGGCGGCAGAGGGGGGCTTCCTTCTTCTAGAGGACCCTGCGGGCGAGCCAAGACTTGGCGCATTTCCAAAGGAAATAGCTTTTTGGTGTTGAACTGTGATTTCTGGCAAAGTACAAAACCCGTTTGAATAAAGATTCAAGGTGGCATTTTTTTCCTTAAGAGCCTAACTCTGGCTTCCTTTCTTTCCTCCCAGCCCACCTCCAACGGGCCTTTTCCCCGTCAGCCTTTCTGGCCGGCCCTCCCTGGAGGTGCCCCGGCCCGGGCCTGGGCAGGCACTGCAGGCTTCCTCAGGGAAGGGTTCTGGGCTCATTCTGGCCCTCTTCAGGAGGATATAAGCCCTGGAGAGGCCCATCGGGGATTGGGGAGGGAGAAGCCCCGGGGCTGGCTCTTGGGCCCCGGGGCAGGACCGTGCTGGGGCCCGTGTGGGAGGTTTGCCAGGGAGGCTGCCACAGATGTGCCCAGAGCAATCTTGTGGGAGTGCCTGAGCTTCTTGGTGCTCCAGGCCCCCCCCAGACCAGTGGGGCCCCCCCAGGGCCTGGCAGAAACCACCCATGCCCAGGGGTCTACTTGGCATAAGGCTCAAGGACTCCACAGAGGCCCAGGAGGGTTTCCCGAGAGTACTCTGTCCCCAAGAGCCAATGCTCTCCCAGGGCACTTACTGGTGCCTCTGGCTGAGCCCTTCTGCCCAGGGGCTTCTACTAGGGATTGCTAGAGGGTGAAGGCCCGAAGCAGGAGGTTGCTGGGGGGCCCTGATGGCCTGACACAGCACTCCCAGGGACACAAGTTGCGCCGGAGCCCCAGGGGTGTGAGGAGGCCTTGGAGGGGTGGCACGTGTGGGGGTGGGAGGCGCCGAGCCAGGGCCTTGGCAGTCCCTCCTGTCTGGCTCCTGGGGATCAGAGAGGCTGCCGCAGGCCGCCCTCCATCATTCCAACACCTTGCATACCCTAAAGGGACCGGAAACTCACTCACGCCCCATGGCCAAGTCAAGAAAACGCTTTTATCGGTGGGGGAGGGGGTGGCAAAGGCAAAAGAAGATGGCCAAGCACTGTCTGAGGGCCAGAGAGGAGAGGCTGGGGGTGGAGGACTCGGGGAGCCCCTGGTGCTTCCGCACCGTGGAGATGAAGGCGGGGTCGAAGGTGTCCCGGAGGCTCATGGCCATGGCGTCGGTCCAGAAGTACTGGGGGCCGAAGTAGCGCCTCCGAGGCAGGTCCGGCAAGTGGGTGCGCCGCAGCCCCATGGGCAGCCTGCCGCGGCCCGGCTTCTTGGGCGGGCACAGCTCTCGGAGCAGGACTTCGTAGGGCAGCTGTGGCACCGGGAAGATCCACTGGCGGTCGGCTGTCTGGATCAGCATCCCGCCCTCGCCGTTGGGGACGAACCTGAGGAATTTGCGGAAGTTGTGCGGCTCGGTCAGCGGGTCCGGATGCAAGCCCAGGCAGAGGTCGGGGATCCGCGCGATCTGCGTGACGGGCCGCGTGGCGAGGTTGGTGCTCGGGTTCCACTTGGTCACCCAGGAGAACTGGGGTCGCCACCGCGGCCGGGGCCGGGGCCGCGGGACCCTCAGCCGCACGTCGGCCATGTAGCGGTCCAGGAGGGACATGGGGGCAGGCGTGGCCACCGGCAGCCCCGAGTCCAAGGGAGGGCGCTCGGGGGGCGCCATCGAGCCGTGGGACGTGGGGCGCTGGGACGAGGTGGACGGGGGGCGCTGGGACGAGGTGGACGGGGGGCGCTGGGACGAGGTGGACTCGGCCTCGGAGATAGAGGGCTCGGGCTGGGGGATGACGACAGGAGGGCGGAGGCTGTCCAGCCCCGACGGGGCCCGGGAGCTCCAGGCGGGCTGGGAGCCGGACAGGGAGCGCAGGCCGGAGTGGATCCGGGAGCTGGAAATGAGGGGGCTCAAAGACGGGAGAACGGTCCAGGAGCTTGGGCTGGGCTGGGCTCTGGGAGAGGGGAAGAGCCTCCGACGGCCCAGCCGAGCCAAAGCGGGCCGGGGCTTGGAGGGAGGGTGAGGTCTCAGCGGGGCCAGGGCCCTCGTGCCTGGGGGGTGCCTCTTAACTCTGGGGGCCTCTTTCGTCACAAGAGACTTCTGGAGCTGG
>NC_077227.1:735759129-735841629 GCF_027887165.1 Monodelphis domestica | reverse complement strand
GGCACCAGCCAAGCCTGTTAAGTAGGTTTCTTTTCCCCAAAGGATCAAGCCAACTAAGGGGCTCAAGACCCAGCTCGCTTCTTTCAACCTCTCCCCCTCGTTCTGCTCCCCAACCCCTGCCTTAGTCCTCCCCTCCCCGCCAAGGGTTGGCCACCTATGGACGTGACGATCCTTTCCTGCCATGCCCCTGCCTCCTGCTACCTTCTTTTTAAGGAGGTAATTCTTCTCCATGACCAGCAGTTTCTTTTTAAGCTGGTTCAGTCGATTCATCTCGATGGCCCACTCTTCCTTGTCTTGTTTCCACATGGCATCCTTCAGGAACCTGAGTTTAGGGCGGGCAGGCAGGGGGTCAGTGCTGTTTGTATCCTCTTTGGGGCTCGGCTTCAAGCCACTCCCCTCCTGCTGGCTGACATGGGGAACCAGGAGGAACCACCAAACCACAGCTGCCCTCACCCCTGCCCGAGCCAGCCATTTGTGTTGTCGTCCACCTTTGGGTTTCCTCTGGTCTAGGCCAGATGGCAGCAGGCTCTGGATATGGTTGGGAGATGAGGGTCAGGGTGGTATGGGATGGGTGCTCAGGGGATGGATGGGGGGACACTGAAGGGGCAGGCTAGGGGACAGGGCTGGGTTAGCACAGGTTTACCCAGAGGCAGAGGAGAGGAGAGGAAAGGAGAGGAGGAGGTGGCTTCCGGAGGTCTCTCCCAGAGAAAGACTGTCTTTGGGAAGGCAGACATCCCAGAAGAAAGGAGGAAAATTAAGTTGGCTTCGTGGGCCTCTCCTCCCTTTCCTGGGCCCTTTCCAATCAGGGTGTGATCAGGGGACCCTGGCTGAAAGGGACCTCAGAGGCCATGGAGTCAGGGGGAGATTCCCCCCTTGTTCAATCTTTTTAGTCATGTTTGACTGTGAATCCATTTGCAGTTTTTCTGGCAAAGATCCTGGAGTAGTTGGCTATTTCCTTCTTTGGCTCATTTTACAGATGAGGAAACTGAGGCAGATAGGGTTAAGTGACTTGCCCAGGGTCATAATAAGGGCCTGAGGCTGGATTTGAACCCTGTGCTCTATCCACTAGACCACTTGGCTGTTCCATTCCTCCCAAGATGAATGACTGAGTCATCATCCCATAGGAAGTACCTGCTGAGACTGGCTCCAAAACCAGCTCCTACCCATTTCTGCAAGGGACTGAAAAATGTTGAGGCCCCGCATCCACAGTTCTCCGTCCCCTGGTGCCGCCCTCCTTTCCCAGCGGCATCTCAGGCTCCTCCCCTATCAGGTACTAGGGAAGCCGAGGAAGACCCCTTGCTGGGTTCCATACGTGTGCTGCAGGGTTCCTGCCTGGGAGCTTTAGTCCATGTTGCTCCCGGGCCCCAGAGGGCTCCCAATTTGAATTCCAGAAGCCTAGTTCAGAGGGCACTTCTTGCCTTAAGCAGTCCTGGATCCTGCTTCCCTCTGGGCCTCAATTTGTCTGTCCCTCTGAAGTATTTACTATGTTTGGTGCCCTCCCTGTTGCTGCCACACAGACCAAGAACCCCATTTTCTGTAAGCTTCCATCTTCCCAAAGCTGAGAAGACAATGCTTGTGGTGTTTGTTAAATGAATGATGGGAGGCAAATTGGCCTGTAGTGGGTTATAAAAATTGGTCTTGAGCTAGAGAAAACCTGGGTTCGAATTCTGCTTCCACTATTACTCCTGTAACTCGGGGCAAGCCCTTGAAGCTCTCTGGATTCAGTGTTCTCTCTTTCCAGCCCAAGGCTCAGATCCTCTCCATATTCTCTCCTCAGAGATGGGGACAGAAGCAGCCCTGGGCCTGGGGAGTCAGAAGACTGTTCCTCCCTGCCTCAGGCCCATCACCAAAGGGGAACCCTGATGTTTGGCATCCCAGAGGGCGTTGCTACAGCTGCCACAGTGGGCTAGAGCAGGAATTTCAGGAACTGGGCAGGGGGAGAGCTGGCATGCTCTTGGCACCCCTTTACTGGTTTAAGGAGAGGAATTGGGCCCAGGTCCAACATTGTCTCTGTCCATCCCAAGCTGGATGCTCCCTTTAAGCCTCAGTGGCTCTGGGCACTTACCGGGCACACTCTCGGTGGTGCCATATCCTGCATAAGTCAATGCCCTTCCGCTTCTGGTTGTCGACGGCATGGACATCAGCTCCTGCTTTCACCAGGAACTTTAAGCAATCCAGCATGCCCTCCAAGGCTGCCAGGTGCAGAGGCGTAACGCCATTTTGATTCCGTCTGGAAGAAGCATGCCAGGGGTGGGAGTAGTGAAGGATGGGGCAATTAGGAGAGGAAAGGACTTGGCTCTTGATTTGTGTCCTTCCCTAGGCAAGTTACCTCACCTCACCTCTTTTGCCGTCACCCCCCTAATCTTTCAGGCTATTTGAGGCTCAAATTGGACAACAAACAATGGGTGCTATGGAGGTCAAGAAGAGAATAGACATATAAGAAGGCTGTCCCCACTGGTGCATCCTGGGGGTCTTGACTCTGGGGTCTGTGGACCACAGCCCTCTTCCAGCCCAGTTTTTCCTCCAGTCCTTTAAAGACATGATTCAGAGAAGGGGCCCACTGGTGGCCCTAGATTGCTCACAGAAAAAGGGCTGGAACTCTTGTGTTAGTCCAATACTCTCATTTTACAGCTGGAGAAACTGAGTCCCACAGAGGGGAAGGGAGCATACCAGAAAAAGGAGGGCAGACCAGGGCTTCCAAAGATCTTCTGGAGGCTCTGGCACTAGATGGTCACATAATGAGCGCTTGCTAGTGTGACTCCAGCCAAATCATTCCCTCTCTAAGCCTCAGTTTCCACAACTGTAAAATGGGGATTAGCATACTTGCTATACCACTTCCTTGGGGTGGATGTGAGGAAAGTACTTCTACAAAGCTATAGACAGGGGAGTGATGGCGAAGTTATTTTAGGCGGGAAGATCCTCGGGTGTAGCTTTGTAGCTTTGTGTGGCTCGGTCGGAGGGAGATGACAGGGTCCGAGGCGAATTGTGGCCCAGGGGATCCTGCCTCTGGGGTCCCTGGGGTCCGGGCACTCACACATTGACCGGAGCGCCCTTATTCAGGAGATACTGAACACATTTGAGGGCCACGCCCGGAGAGTTCCTGGTAAGAGCCAGGTGAAGGGGCGTCCAGCCCTTTTTCGTGGTGGCCGCCAGGGGGAACTTGTACTGCTCCACGAGCGCTATCACACACTGCAGGTTGCCCCGTTCGGCTGCCAGGTGGAGGGCTGAGAAGCCCTGGTAAAGGAAGAGGCAAGAAGGTCGTGGTTGGGGGGCGGCGGCTCCTGCTTGGTCCCAGTATAGTGATGCCCTCCTGTCCAGACACCCCTTTGGGTCCCCTGCCTAACCCCCTTCCCTAGCTCCCTTGGGAATCTGTCTCCTCCTAGAAGCTCTCCTGGGTTTTCTCAGACCAACGTCCAGGGAGCCCTGACGTAGCGTTCCCTTCATTTCTGAGAAATGTGAATCAGGGCATCTTCGGACCAGGCAGGGGCTCCTCGAGAGGAGGGGCTAGGCGTGCCCCCGTCGGACCCAGGGCTCCTGGAGAGCAGGAGCTGCACCTCCTCCCGACCCTTCCCCGAAGCCCGTGGGGCGCACCCTGCGGTCACACTGGATATCGCCCTTGAACGACCTCAGGCATTGATGCAGCCACTCCAAGTTGCCCACAGACGCTGCCAACAGTTCCTGGTCTTTCAAGTCCTTCTTTAGAGCGATCCCCTTGAGCGCGCGGAAGCTGGCGGGGGGCGTATGAGGTGAGCGCAACAAGTTTGGGGGCCCTTTGGTTGGGGCGTGAGGAAGAAGGGGCCTGGAGGTCTGGGGGAGGGGCTGTGTTGGGAGGGAGGGAGAGAGGTGGGTTTGGAGGTCAAAGGGGGCGAGGCCCAGCAGCAGCTCCTAGGAGCAGCACGGTGGGTGATTTAAGCGGGGGACGGGGCAAGCCAGAGTGTAGAGGGGATGGAGGTGGGAGAAAGGGCGCAGCTGGGAGTCTGGGGAGGGTCCAGGGAACATCGCCCCTCTACTGCCTCAGCCGGGGTAAGCGTCTGGGCACGTGGAGAGCTGAGCACTCGAGGACGTGCTCCCGGTAACAGTCCGGGGAGCGAGGCGCTAGTGTCACCCCATTTTACAGGTGAGCAAACGGGGCCCAGAGACTAGAGGTTTGGCCACTTCCTCTTCCCCTCAGCCTGCCCAGCCCCATGCACTTCCCTCTCCTGGTTGCCCCTGGGAACTCCCTCGGTCTCTTAGGTTGGCTCCACCCCTCTCCTTTCTAGCCCCGCCCCTACCTCCTAGCTCTGGTCTCTCCCTTTCTTTATCCTGGGCCTCGCGCTCCCCTATTTCCCCGCTTCTTGATACTCCCCTTTCTTCTCGTCGGCCCCGCCCTCTTCTCTTTCTCCCAGTCCATGCTCCTCGTAGCCCCACGCCCACTTCATGGCCACGCCCCATATCTTCTCAACCCCACCCCTTCACGGCTCTGGCCGTCCTCAGTCCTCACTCCAGACCAAACCAATCCAATCCAATCGGAGGTGCCATTTCTCAAGTGAAGAGACAACACCTCTCCTCCCAGCCCCGCCCCTCCGGTCCTTCCGTTCTCCAACCTTCTCTCTCTCCCCCCTCCCCTTCCCACCTTCTCCCTCCGTCTCGCCCCGCCTCCTTCCCCTCCTCACCTTTCGCTGGATTCCGTCTCTGACCAACCCAGAGTTTAGGCTTAGACTGGCCACGCCCCTCTCTCCCTTCTTTTTTCACATTCACGCCTTCATGAACTCTCCAGTCCCGGCTTCTAGAGTCCGTGCAGCTCCGGGCAGGCTAGACTGCCCGTCTGTCCCCTCCCGCTCTGCAACTCCCACCTTGCAGTTCCCCAAGATGGGTAGGAGGTCCCGGAATCCCATCCCTGCCCCGCCTGCGTGCACCCCCCTCACTCCACCCGCTCCTCCCGCTCCTCCCTCTCCTCCCGGGCCGGCCTCTCACCCACCGGCGGGAAAACGCTGCTCGGCCACTCCGTTTGCCCCAGGCGTCGTCCCAGTCCGTGTGGGACCTCCCGTGTAAGAATGGCTGGACGACAATTTTGCCGTGGGACGTTTCAGAATGGATCTGGATTGAGAATGGGGGCTCCTGCACCACTTGAGCCCATTCTGGGCCTTCGGCACTACACAAAGGACAGGCCGCCGTCCAAGCAGCTGGCGCCTGCATTTTGAATAGGTGCCGGGGGTCTTTTTTCTCGGTCCATTGTGAGTCGTCCAATAGTGAGGTAGGGAATGACCTCCTTTTGATTCTACTCATTCCAGTGAAGCCTGCGAGGCCCAGGTTTTCCATGGCCACAGTCAGGAGGAGCTGGGACATGACTTGGGGATCCATTTGGTCGGAAGCAGTGGGGGCTGCCATCTTGAGAGCTAAGCTGTCCAACCTATTCGCGGGAACCCCAGCAGTTCTTGAAGGCCCGTCAGTTAGTAGGCAGGCTTATGGGGTTGGCCGGGGGCGCGACCGGTAGTGGTAGTTTAGAACGCGCCTCGATCTCCACCGGCCTCGAGGCTTCCGGATTTCTCGGCCCTCCAGCGCGAGGGAGTGGGGAAGAGGAGGAGAGAAAGGAGGAGGAAGGAGGGAATCGGGATCCCAGAGCACACAAGGGGAAAGGAAATGACTAGTCGGTCAACGCTCAAGTACCTACTATGTGCTTGACACTGTGCTAAGCACAGGATATAGAAAGAAAGGCAAAAATCCACGGCTGGCCCCATGGGACTTAAAGTCTAATGGAGTGACCGCATGCAGAGAGGCAGTGTCCGAGGGGAAGACCCAGTTAGCTTGCAAAGAAGAGTGACAAAGCCAAAGGCTGGCAGCCCAAGGGATCTCGTAGGATTCCAAGACTGCCTTGTCTTTGAGTCCTCTTCCCTCTCCGGGCATCTTCCGTCTTAGAATCTGTAGAAGGAGGTGGTTGGACCTTCCCCCAGCATCTCGAAAGCCTCTTTCAGGTTTCTCCCTTCCCCCAGCCCCTCCTTCTGCAGCCCCAGTCCCCAGACCGGGGAGGAGACTCGGCATTCCGGACCCATCCCAGCCTTCTAATCTCCCTATTTTCAAAAATGTTCACTGAGTGCTTTTGGAGATTGAGTAAAGTGTACAGTGCCACTTCATTTCATTTCATTTCATTTTGTTTTTTTTTCTTTCAACGTTTTTAATTTCTTTTTCACTTATATGTAGAAACCATTTCTGACGAATGTGTTCAGACCGTTTAGGCTTCAGATTTTCTCCCCTCGCCCCCACCCCAATTCCCCGAAGTGGTAGATAGTCTGAGCCAGGAGTCTGCCAGGAAATACGGATCTCATGAAGTGATACTTTTAAAAGATTCTTCATGGAATGGTGTTATTTGGGGGCATTAGCTGAATGGATCAACGATGGTTCCGTTCAAGAAGAGTTTATTTTTTGACTTCTCAAGGATATTTTGGGGCCCGTATTTGTAATACAGGCTCTTGTCATCCATTGGCTTACAGAAGATACCAACAATAGTCACACAGAGAATAACTGCATTCTACTAATTGTAATAAAATATTATCTGAAAAAGCACAGTGCTTTGAATTTATTTCTTCTGGGGAATCTGCTCAGTTTGGATTTGAGGTGGAAAAAGCTGTGGCTAGCTCTATCAAATGGAAAACCATGTGCCTCCTTCCTTTTCTCTCCATCTCCACAGTGAACACCTTCTGGAAGCTCCTCTTGCTGTGCTTAGAGCTCCCCCACCCCCTTGATTCCAAGTTCTCTCTTCCTTCCATTGCACTATGCATGTGGCCCAATTTCTGAATGGAAATCGGCTCTCTTTTTGCCTCCCTCAATTCCTCCTGCTCCCCTACATTAGACACGTGTAAGTTCTCTCCCCTTGGATTCCCTGGCCCAGAATGCAAGAAGCCTCTCACCTATGGGATGGCTTCCTTGGCTGGATTAGCAGCATGGGGCATGTCCATCCAGTAGAGGGCAGTCACTTCACACACTCAAGAGGCTCACTAATGTAATGCTAGCCTCTTGGAATGTTAGGGCTAAGAGGCAACTTAAGACAGAGCAGGGAGGCCAGCTAGGTAACACAGTGCCTAGAACTAGGCTTGGAGTCCAAAGGATCGGGGTTCAAATCGGCCTTAGCCACTTCCTAGCTGGGGGACCCTGGACAAGTCACTTAACTCCCCTTGCCTAGCCCTTACCTGCCTTGGAATGGATACTGGTATTGTTTCCAAGAGGGAAAGTAAGGGCTTAAAAAAAAAAAGACCGTAGAGTGGGAGGGTGAAAGGGATCTTGAGTCATACCTAGGTGGGCACCCCCACGACATCAGCTCCGTTGAGGGGCTTGAGGGCAAACCTGCTGAGCCCCCTCCCCAAGGAAGCACATTCCTCCTTGAGTCAGCTGAAAATGTTGGGCATTTTCCCTCATGCCAAGTCCAAATCTGGCTCTTTGCAGCTTTTATCTGATCAGGATTTGCCACATAAAGCTGATGTCCAGGGAATTGATAACGTTGCTAAAATCACAAAGCTCATTAGAGCTAGAACAAGAAAACAACACACAGGACCCTAGGAGAGACCTTGGACAGCGGCCAGTCACATTTCTGGCCAGTTCAGGCATCAGCCCATCCATCAGTCAACAGACATGAAGTGCCCACTTACTATATGCCAGGCATTATGCCAAGGGCTGGAGATGCAAAAGAGGCTAAGAGGCAGGCCCTGCTGTCCAGGAGCTCACTGTCCAATGGGGGGGGGGGAACAGGAAAATAACTATCTTTGGTCAAACTCCAAACAGGAATAAATTGGGGAGAGCTGATGGAGGGAAGGCACTAACTAGAAGAGGGGTCAGGAAAGGCTGCTCAGAAAAGGTAGGATTTTAGGGGGGACTCCAAGGAAGCTAGGGAAACCAGGAAGTGGGGGTGAGGAGAGAGCATGCCAGGCATGGAGCACAGCCAGGGAACTACTTGACTAATTTCCTTGTCTATAAAATATAGTTAATAATGGCCCTTATTGGGGGCAGCTGGGTGACTCAGTGAATTGAAAATCAGACACAGACAGGAGTTCCTGTGTTCAAATATGACCTTAGACACTTCCTAGCTGTGTGACCCTGGGCAAGTCACTTAACCCCCTTTGCCTAGCCCTTACTACTCTTCTGCCTTAGAACCAATACTCAGTATTGATTCTAAGATGGAAGGTAAGAAGAGTCCAAAAAAAAATAATGGCCCTTATTACATCACAGGGTTGTTGTTGTGATGACCAGGAAAGATAATATAAGAAAAATATTTTAAGAGGCAGCATAGAGAAGGATAAAGTGCTGAACTTGGAGTCAGGAAGTCCTGGGTTCAAATTCTGATTTGGACATTTACTGTATGGCTCTAGGGAAGTGACATGAAATTTCTAGTCCTTGCTTTCCTCATTCATAAAACCAATCTGTGAGCATTGATTAAGAGCCTATTATGTTCCAGGCATTTAGGCTTTTGAGTTCTCCATTAATGCTAGCAACTTCTTGGCTTGTTCATATTCTGTCTTGAGTACAAGCACATCCCTGACAAAGTAGTATAAATTGAGGCAACGTTGTTTTATTTTTATTTATTTATTTAAACCCTTACCTTTGGCTTAGCATTGATAGTAAGTATCAGTTCCAATACAGAAGAGTACTCAGGTGGGATGAAATGACTCACCCAAAGCCACACAGCTAAGAAGTATCTGAAGTCAGATTTGAATCCAGGACCTCCCTTCTTCTAACCTGACTCTCTAACCACTGATCCACCTTGCTGCCCACCCCTGCAGCATTCTTTAAAGAAAAGATATCTATCTTCACTTATGCCCTGAAGGGAATGAGTCTGTTTCCAAATAGTCTGAGGTATAAAGTTAAACCTAATAATAGCACCTAACTCTGGAGGCTCTGAGTTTCCAATTAAGTGTTTGTAAAACATTTTGTAAACCTTCAAAAGCTCTATGTAAGTGTGAGCAATTATACTGTAACATAGGGCAGAGAATATTACAATATTAATTACTCTTACACTAATCTATTCATGCAGTCTTTTCTTGAACACTTCCAAGGAATCGGAAGTCACCCCCTTCCCCTTCACTCTTCTTTAGGCTAGACAGCACAGCCCACATTTAGATATTGACTTTGAAGGTTTGCAAAGTGCTTTACAAATTATATTATTCCAGGGCAGCTAGATGACTCAGTAGTTTGCTAGCCAGGCTTGGAGATGGGAGGTTTGGAGTTCAAATTTGGTCTCAGATACTTCCTAGCTTTTGTGACTCTAGGGGAGTCACTTGACCTTGTTTGCCTCAGTTTTCTCATCTGTAAAATGAACTGGAGAAGGAAATGACCAACCAATTTAAAATTAACCAAGTCACTTAAACCCCCTTTGCCTAGCCCTGACAAAGTGATACTTAGTATTGATTCTAAGACAAAAGGTAAGGGTTAAAAAACCAAACCAACCAAAAAGAGCAAGCATTTTATCCATTTGATCTTGATCTTGAAATAAGGGATATTATGTCTCCCATTTTATAGATGAAGAAACTAAGGCTGAGAAATTAAATGACTTTCCCAGAGCCACCAAGATAGAGAGGACTTAAGGCAGGATTTGATTTGTTTGGCTTCAAGTCAAAGCAATCATCATTTATTTAGCAGTTATAGATTTCCAGGAAGGTGAGGTACTTCGCTCTGGGGATACAAAGGCAAAACTAGGAGGAGGGCAACATACAAACATTTCCTTACAAACAGGAGGAAATTGAGGCAAACAGAGGTTAAATGTCTTGCCTGTGACAGGATTTGAACTCAAGTCTATTCTACTCTAAGGCCACCATGCCACCCTTCACAGATGAGGACTGATTTCTATTGATCCTTATATTGCAGGAATTGAAGATCCTTTATCAACCTCCCTGCACATTGTGTGTCCTTCCTAGCCCAGACCTGAGCACAATATTCCAAATGTGGTCTGAGAATAGAGTAGTGCAGGACCATGGCCAGGGCTAATTCTGGACAGTACAATGAATCCCAAGATTGCTTTAGAAAAAATGACAGAAAAAATCTCATATCCTATTATTGACTCATCTAGAACTTGGAGTCCACTAAAGCTCTCAGATCTTTTTCCATTCCTCCCCTCCCCCTTTGCACTGATGATGCTGACACTTGAAACCCAAGGTGAAGAGTTTTAAAATTAAATTTATTTGAATATCAATTAATTATCAATATCTTGATTATTAATCACTATTTTAATTAATAATTACTGGCTTAATTATTAACATCCAAATTAGTTGCTAATTAATGGCTAAATTGGTAACTACTATCTAAATTAATATTACTAAAATAATACTAATAAATATTCATTTAAAACATTACATTATCTACTAAATGTCATTAGCTCCTAAATATAGAGATGGAGGGAGCCTCTGAGGCCATCTTCTCTAACAGTCCCCTTTTACAAATGAAGAACCTGAGGCTGGGAGGGGTCAAGAGGTTCCCCCCAGTCCAAACCATCCATAAATGTCTGAGCCCAAATCTCTTAGCCCTGTGGGTTTTTAAATTAATGATCAATAACTAAATATTATATTTTATAAAGTTTTATTAATAATAACGAAAACAAAAGAACTGCCTGACTTCAGCCAGGCAGCAGGTCCAAGAGAGGAAGAGGGAGAATTTATAGCCACTTAAATACAATCACGCAAAATGCAGGACGCAGGAAAAGGGAATTTTGGGAAATTCTAAGGGACTTCTGGGGGATGAAGTCCAAAGCCTCAAAATCTCCATTTATGCACCCTATAGGTACTATTCCTTTCCCAAGCTCCTGGCTCCTCTTCCAAGTGTGAGGGGGCTTGTCCTGGGTCCTCCACATTCCCAGGCAGTGGAACATGGAGACCTTCTGGATCCTGTGTGTTCCTACCAGATAGTCTCCTTTGATTGGCTGTGAGGCCACACTGTCTCTTTTGTTTCTTTTCTCTGTTGTGCTGATGCCCACTGGAGCAGGAATTGGATCTATGGTGACGTTGGGGACTTGCCTCTAGGTGGGATGTTGCAGTGAGCATGCCTGGAGAAGCCTGGGTGCCTGCTAATCCTGCTCCTGTAGGGTGGAAAGACAACTAGATGGGGAGTCAAGAAGCCTTGCCTCAGCCTAAATTTTGTTGCTGAATCTTTAAAAGGTTCGTTTCTTTTGGAATCTCAGTTTCCTTATATGTAAAAAGGAAATGTTCTCTAAGGGCCTTCTAAATTCTGACATTCCACATTCTAGGGTCCTTTCCAGCTCAGACATTCTCTGTCACTCAATACTTCAAGGACCCTCTGAGCCCAGAGAGTCTATGGTCCAAGGCAGTGGTATGCTAGTAAAATTTTAGCAATCAGATCTCTAGGGGGGAAAATGTACTCATGAAACCTTTTTAAGTTTAATTTTCATTATGAACATTTCCCCTAGAACTTTCTAAAGTCCAGATAATCAACAAGCTGTTGTGTGTAGTATTTGCAGAATTTCTGAAGTGTAAAATGTTCACACTGAAAATTTAACAATCAGCTGGTAGGAGCTGGCTCCAGCACAGGGCAGTCCAAGGTTTCTTCTTGTTTAAACATTCTAGGTTTCAGAATTCAGCCTCCCCGCTCCTTCTCAGTTCTAACTTTCAGTTTTCTTTCCAGTTCTCCTTTCAGTCTCCTCCCTTCTCTGTCTGTCCCAGCCCATCTTGTACCCCCACCATAACTTTATTCTAGTCTCTCTTCCTCCTATCCCTGCTGCCTCCTTTCATCCTCTTTACTTTGGGTATAGTAAGAATCGAAGGAATTGGGGGCAAGGAGGATTGTTCTGTAGCAACAGGAAGGAGTCCAGATTGGAAGATGGTTCTCATGCTTGCCTGAGTGAAAGGTGGCAGAATGGATCATAGGAGATAGATCTAAAACTAGAAGGAACCTCAGACATTGTTTAGTCTTCTCTCATTTTACACATCAGAAACTAAGAACCAGAATGGTCAAATGACCTATCTAAGGTCACACAAGTAATTAATGGCAATATAGGATTTGAACTCGTGTCCTCAGACCCTAGATGGAGCATCCTTACATATCACTCTACTACATTGTTTGTCAGCAGCTGAGATGAGAATGACTTCTCCCACCCTGCTGCATTTCTAGGCACGAAGCAGCCCTCTGTGTTCAGGTTCTATGCAGGACATAGTAGGAGTCTGGAGGGGTATATACAATCCTGCCTCATTGCCAGTCCTGACCAATGGATTCCCTTAAGGCCAGAGAAGGATGGCCTTTTTTTGAGGATCTCAAAGCACTCTAGAACTGGTATTCCATCTTCCTCTGGGCATCTCCTGGGAGTAAATGCTATCCTGGCATTGTCAAGGTGCAGAAACCAGACTCCACAAGTTGAGGTGTGCCTGTCCCTTCAAGGTAGGGGATAGAGCCTGGACTTGTGATTTCATTGCCATAATGAAGGAAACTCCCTCTCTCCAGGCAACTTAGAATCTTTGAGAACTCCCCAGAGCACCGGAGGGACACTCGATTTGCTTAGGGTCACATAGCCAATATGTTGGTCAAGACGAGAAGACTAGGGTATATTTAGTAAGATAAAATGAATTTAATGAGTATGAATAAATTATTAATAGGACAAAATAAAGGCATAGAGGACAGGCTTATCCAATTCACAGTTGCTACAAGAGTGGGAGGAGCAGCTCCCACAGTGGTCAGCAGTCACAATTCAGCAGGCTCTGGACAAGTTAGAAGGTTGGGTTAGAAGACCTGCCATCTGAGCACTGGATCAGGGTGCCTTTATCCAAGTCATTGGTAAAATTTTTAAACAGAATAGGACCAAGGCCAAATCTCTGGAGCATTCCACCAGAGAGCACCAAGTTCACTGCAGAACATGAGTGTATTTTCTGTGTCTGACCATTCATGAAATCCACCTAACCTTAGGGTGCTCACATCAATCCAACTTTTCCAGCACCAAAGATTGGGACTGAAAAGAGCCTTAGAGTGAGACCTGGAAGGGATTTGAGAGCACGAAATGTCAGAAAGGAAGGGGTGTTAAATCATGGGACATCAGGCCCAGGAGAGAACATCTAGACGTGAGCTCATCGGATTAGAGAGCTTGGAAAGGGCCTTAGGTCATCTAGTCCAACCCAAGAGAGATGAAGTGGTTTTCCCAAGATGACAGGTAGTCAGTGTCAGAGGTAGGATTTGAACCCCAATCTTGTGACTTTGGGGCCAGATTCCCTCCCCCCACTCTCACCGCAACTACCACATAGTCCAAACGCTCACCTTCATTGGAGAGAGAGAATGATTCTCGGTCTCCGAGAGAACTCACCCAATGTTATAAGTAGGAGTTAATGATAAATTTAGGGTCTGAACCCAAGTCCTTCAGTTCTCAGCTCTGAATTTTTCCCATTGCAATATTGGGCTTCTATTTTTCTCAAACTTTTAAAAAATTAGATATTAATATATTTTATTTTTTTACATCACCCACATTTCCCAACACATCCCTCCCTCTTCCTGATAACAAAGGAGGAAAAATAGTTGGGCAAAACTAAATATCCCAAAGTTTGGCATTCTGTGCAGTATTCTCTACCCACAATCATCTACCTCTGAAAAGGAGGGAAGGGCCTTCTCATCTCTCTTTACTGGGTAGCAGATTGTTTGGTGGTTGTTATTTGTTTCCATTTACAAGTTTTAAAAAAAAAACCACCTTTAGAGTTCTGTTCCCATTATGTCTGCCTTCTTTATCCCAAGAATTCTCCTTCTATATAGAAGAAGAATGGAGAATAGAGTAGAATACACGCTTCTTGGGGGCAAAGACTTTCATTTTTGTCTTTGTATTCTCTGTGTCTAGCATTGACTGGCACATAGTAGGTGTTCATTTAGGGATTATGCAACCAAAGTGAACTGACATGATGCCACTAGTGACTACTTGTCAGGTATTCCTGCCTTGTTTGGGTTTGGACTGGATGGTCACTGAGGTGTTTCCAACTTCCAATTCTGGGACTCGTAGATATTTTGATTACATTTGTTTATCCACATTGCTTTCACTGGTAGAATGTAAGCTCTGTGAAGGCAAGGACTCTTTTCTTTCCCTTTTGTCTTTATGTCCCCAGCATTTTTCACAATGCTAGGCACATAGTAGGTACTTAATAAAGGACTAGACTATTGATTAAATGTTAATTGATTTTAGGGGTCTCCCACCTGATAATTGGACCACCCTTTGTTATGTATATTACGGCAAGGCTTCCTATTGTGCATGGAATAGACAAGAAGCTGCTGAAGTCTTCCAGCACTCATAGTCTGTGATTCCAGGGTTCTGTGACAGTAGCAGTCAGCACTTACCAATGAGGACTGACAATAATACTAACAATAATACCGCACTTTAAAGTTTGCACTATCTCATGGTCATCGTTTCCTTTTCCAGACAGTTTTATGGTTTATAAACTATTTTCCTCACAATTGATGGAAAAATGTCCTTGACCTGGCAGAGGGGAGGAGGGCAGGGAATTAGGACATCCTAAATGTTCTTTCTGATGTCGTATTTTTCCTGGGAAGTTGGTAGTGCAGGCTGGGTTGCGTTTGAAGTATGGGAGGAAAAACTGTAGCCTGAACAAAGTGCCCTTGACCCTGAGGTCTATCCTGCTAGGGACTGGTGCTTCTAGCTTTGAGGTACATGTTCCTTCCTCATCACTCTTAACCAGTTTCTCCCTTCTCTAGGAAGTAGTCAGAATCTCCCTGGTCCTCTGCTCTCCCTGGGACACTGTGGTCAGATAAAGAAGTTGGATGGGGGGGAAACATGGTTTTCTTTCTTTCTTTCTTTCTTTTTTTGGTTACATGTACAAGCAATTTTTGACCATTCTTTTTTGACATTTTAGAATTCGAGTTTTCTCCCTCCATCCCCCATCCAAGGCAATGAAAAATCTGATATAGGTTATACCAGTCCTTTAATACATATTTCCATATTGCTCATGTCATGATAGAAGACACATATCACACATACAATGAAATCTCTTGAAGATATAGAAGAAGGCAACATGATTTGATTGTAATCCTTACCTTCTGGCTTAGAATCAATACAATGTATTGGTTTCAAGACAGAAGAGTGGTAAGGGTCAGGCAGTAGGGGTTAAATGACTTGCTAGGAACTGTCTGAGGCCACATTTGAACCCAGGACCTCCAAAATCTAGGCCAGCTGCCCCTGAAGATGGTGTGCTTTGATCTGCTTTGGATTCCAAAAGTTCCTTCTTTGGCTGTGGATAACATTTTCATCCTCAGTCCCTTGTGGTTCTCTTGGATGCTTGCTGTGCTAATAATGGTTTCGTTCTTCACAGTGTAATAAAATAGATAATCTGTAGGTAACTATTTCTGGTTGCAGTGACTGGATACTCTGGCTTGAGACTAGAGAGCTACTAGGGGAACCTGAGGGATGCCTTTTTGCTATGGAGATAGAAGTATTTCTGAAAGGTAGATGGAGAGATGCTGCTAGAGGGGGTGCTCTCCGGGGTTGCCTATTGATCCCTGTTAATGGCTAATAAATCAAACTATTTCCTACCCTCCACCCTTCACCTCCCAGTCTTCCACCCACACCTTCCTGCCCCTTTTCTCCTCCCCCCTGTTGGTCAGCCACCTTTTCTATGTAACTCAAAGGCGAATTGTGAGATTTAGAGAAGATGCTCTTGTTTTCTTTCTCAGGTAAGGAGGTTTATTGGAAAGATAGGACAGGATGGGAATTGAGATAAGAGGGATAAGGTTTGTTCCTAATCTACAAGGAAGGGTTATGAGGGTTTGGGAAATGTCAGTCTTGTCACAGCTGTGACACAGAGACAGCTAGAGAGATGGAGGACAAATATTTTTCTTCTTTCTTTAGTCAGAAAATCTCTGCTTGAGTAATTCAAGTCCAGACTCTGTTAAAAGCCCAAAGGTCTCTCTCTGCTTAGATCAGAAAAAGCCAGGTCTTTTGGTCAGGAACCCAGAGAAGAGGTTTCTCTTGGTCAGTCATCCCCAGAGAGAGCGAATCAGTTCCTCCCCCTGGCCAGCTTCAACTGCCTCTTCTGGGAACATTCCATTTGGAATCTTCACCTTGATTGACAGACAGATCAATCACCTTGGTCTGCATGCCTGGCTTGTCCTGCAAATCCTCTCTTTCACAACAGTTGATCATTATACATTTCTATTACTGTCTACACAGTTCTGGTTCTGCTTGCTTTACTTTGCATCAATTCACAGAACTCTTTCCAGGTTTTTCAGAATGTATTCTGTATCCTTATAGTGCAATAGTGTTCCCTTACAACCATATACCACAACTTCTTCATCCATTCCTCAAGGGATGGACATCCCCATAGTTTCCAATTCTTTGCCCCTACAAAAAGTGCTAATGTTTTGGTACAGGGAGGTCCTTTCCCTTTATTGCGTATCTCTTTGGGAAACAGATCCCAGAGTGGTATTGCTGGGTCATAGTCTTGTGGCCCTTTGAGACTGGTTCCATATTGCTCTCCAGAATGGTTGTATCCATTCACAGTCCCACCAAGAGTGTATTTGTGCCCTATTTTTCCACAACATTTGTCATCTTCCTTTCTGGTCATGCTAGCCAAAGGTATGAGGAGCTATTGCAGAGCTATTTTGATTTGTATTTTTCTAATCAATAATGATTTGGAGCATTTTTTCATATGACTATGAATAGTTTTATTTTCTTTCATCCTCTGACCATTTTTCAATAGAGGAATGCTTTATATTCTTATAAATATTTGACTCATATCTCTTTATATTTGAGCAATGAGGCTTTTGTCAGAGATACTTGCTATAAGATTTTTTTCCAATTTGTTTTTGTCCTTCTAATTTTGGTTGCATTGCTTTTATTTGTACAAACTCTTTTTAATTTCATGTCATCAAAATTATGTGGGAACATGGTTTTCTTATAGTTCTTCTGGTTGTCCCCAAAGGACAGATGCCTTTGACAGAGCTGGGGTCCTCAAGCTGACCCGGGTTTGGAGATTGGAGGCCTGAGTCGTCTCTGCTGGCATTGCAGGGGGTTTCTGTGTCTCCTCCTTGAAGGAATGTTCAGTAACTGGAAGACTTCTTAATTCAGGCAAAAGGGTCATTTTACCTTCTCTAGGATCAGCCCCAGGCTTGCCTCCTTGAACTATTCTATTTCCAGATGTCCAATCTTCCCATTGTCCCTGGCTCTTGGTGCCTTGAGCCTCAGTCTTGTGGGCACCTTTGCTCTCTGCATGTGGGCCATCTTGTGGCCCCGCTGAAGGGGAGTCAACCAGGTGGCGTCGTCGTTGCAGGATGGCCATTAGCTGGCCTTCAGGACCCTTCCGGCTGCTCCTCTTTCTCCGGCTGCCCCTGTTCAGGGGTCGGCATTTGGAAGCCTGGGGATGGAGAGACTCTTAAGAGATCCCTTCTTCACCCTCCATGAAGGAAGGGGCGAGTGTCAAGGGAAAGGCAGCCACTGCCAGAACCAGGAAGTCCAGGCAGCAATGAGCCCCTCTCCTGGGTCATTGAATGGCCTCTCAGTGAGTCCTTCAGAGAATTATGGAATCTCAGAACTGCAAGGGAAGTCAGAGGGCATCTGGCCTGACTGACTACACCTAGCAGGGATCCACACTGATGTGTCCCCAAGAACTGATCAGGGAGTCTCTGCTTGAACACCTCTAAGAATAGTGAACTCACTCCCTCCTGTGGCAGAAAGCGCTAATCTTTACGATTTTCTTTGTAAACCCTAAAACTTGCTTCTGAACTCTCCACTTGTTGCTTCTAAGGCCAGGCATGAGAATACAATTCTTTCACACCCTTGAAAATAGCTATGACATCCCCTCAATCCCTTGTAGCCCAAGTCTCCTCCGTGCTAACCACTCCCATTTTCTTCAGGGTATCTTCCAGTGGTCTGGCCCCCTGTTCCCTTATCCTGGGCACTGTGCTCTGGTCCAGTTTGTCAGTGCCCTGCCCCAAAGATGACGACCAGGACCAGACACAAGACTCCCAAGATTCCTGGCTCCAGGTGGCCATCAGATGAGCTCTGGTGGTGGTGGTACCAATCAGAGGAAAGGGAGGTTGGGGGAGGCAGCCTCCATGGCCCAGTTTGAACTTTCCAACAGGGCTGATGGACCATGTATGTGGAAAGGAATCCCCTCCCCACGGGCAGCCCTGTCACTGAGCCTGAATTCCCCCCATTAGCGCTTCACTCCTCCATTCCCTTCTGGTTGTGCAGGGCCCTCTCCATGGTTCCATTTGCCATTCCAATCTCAGGGTGGTTCCAGTGGATTTCGAAGCCCCTTTGCTCCTTGACTAGAGGAGTGGAGTGGGTGGGTGGAGCGATGCTTGGTCCCTGCCTTTAGTTTCACAGTAGCGGGTGCCAGGCAGTGGGTGATCCTCTTCCCCTCCCCCCCATGCCCCTCCCTGTCCCCCAATGTCATGCCTCTCACCAGCATGGTCTGGAGCTCCGTAATGGCAGCACTCCTACGCTTGCTTCTGTCCTGGGGATAAATAGCAGAAGACCTGACTGTAGAGTCGGCTATCGCAGCACCTCCATGAGAAACTCTGATGGACAATGGTGTGCTGGGGGAGCCTCTGACTTCCCCATCTAGTGGCGGAGAGGCCAGCCTCCTGCTACCCAGGATATGAGCCTCATCTTCGGCTCAGCTCTCCCATTTCCCCTGCTTCCATGCAGCCTCCCTGGTTCCTCACTCGCCTCTCAGCTCCTCCAGGACCCTGTATTGGTCATCCCAGTCCACATTCGTCTCTCTCCCTTATAGGGTCCTGGTTCAAAGGCAGCTTAGATAGTAATAATAGCCAACCCTCATGTGGCACCTACTGTGTGCCAGGCGCTGTCCTAAGAGCTTTACAATAAACAGCACTTATATGCCACCTACTGTGTGCCAGGTGCTGGCCTAAGGGATTTACAATAAACAGCACTTATATGGCACCTACTGTGTGCCAGGCGCTGCCCTACGGGATTTACAATAAACAGCACTTATATGGCACCTACTGTGTGCCAGGCGCTGCCCTACGGGATTTACAATAAACAGCACTTATATGGCACCTACTGTGTGCCAGGCGCTGCCCTACGGGATTTACAATAAACAGCACTTATATGGCACCTATTCTACTGAGCACTTTTTGGTATTATCTCATTTGATCTTTGTAACGACTCAGTGAGGCAGTTTCTGTTAGTATCCCCACTATTCAGATGAGGAAACTGAGGCAAACAGTGATTAAGTGTCTTGGCCAGGGCCACACAGCTAATAAATGTCTGAGGCTGGATTGGAATTCAAGTCTTCTTGGCTCCTGGCCCAGCACTCTGTTCTGCTGTGCAGCCGCTCCAGCGTCTTCATTTTGCTGATGCCTCCGTGGAGGCCCAGAGAGGTTTCCCCCTTGGGGGTGCCTAAGCTGAGCAGGCTCTACCCTGTTCCCATCATATGGAGCTACGGCCTCCTGCCTGCACTGACACTGGGCCCAAGGCTTGGGTGGGCACGGAGGGAGGCGGGTTTCCGGGGAGGAGTACCTGTCTGGGCTCCTTCTCTCTGGCAGCCGGCCTCAGCACGACTCCTTGCCGAATCCTGTCCATCATTTCCTGCACCGCCTTTGCCTTCTTGTCTTCCAGGGAGGGGGCTGCCGGAGCTGGGGGTGGGGGTGGGGCAGATATGGGGGTAGGGGCAGAGATTCCCCCCTCCAATTCCACCATCTCGTCTTTCCCCAGCATCCGCCTGCCCCCCCCCCCCCCCCCCGCTGCCCCCTCCATCGTCTTCCCAAACTTCATTTCCCTGGTGCCCACTGACCTGGGTGCGAATTCAGACCTCGCCTCAGCCGGATGGCTTGAAGAGGGCTGGGGAGGGAGAGGAGGAGAGGGAGGAGGAGGGATCTCCTGGGAGGGAGGAAGGGACGGCCAGCCCTCCTCTGCCTCCCATCCATCACCCCACCCCACAGAGGCTTCCTCCCCTCCTTGGGGAAGGCAGAGGGGATACTTACTCCGCTGCAGGGCCTGAGGGTGGAGGCAGGGGGGGCGGAGGCGGTGGGGGAGCTGGAGGCAGAGCCTCGGGTGCCTGGCTCGGGGTTTCAGCCCTTTTCACCTTCTCCTCCAGGGCACAGACTGTGGACAGAGGCAGGGAAGGGCAGGAGGATATATTCCCTCACCCAGGGTTGGCTTTTATTTGCAAAATACCGCATTGGGTGTCCCAGAGCGGGGGCGCAGGCGCAGATCACTGGATCTGGCCTCAGAACCGCTGGAAGCCCCAGCTTCCTTCTCTATACAACGAGGACGTCGAGGAGCGTCTCCTCCATCCCTAAATCGAGGATCTCATGGAGCTCAAAGCCACCCGTTTCCTTGACTTTCAAACTAGTAAACAGGGTAAACTGGAGGAGGGTCCAAGAACATGGCAGGAAGCCAAAGCCAACAATCGGCCCTTCATAGGTTCTCCCCGGAAAAAAAAGAATCTTTGGACCAGAGCCGATTTATTACGCTCCAGCAGAACTCAAAAAGCGCCAGGATCTCCCTTTCGGAGGAGGAAACAGTGCCAAGAAGTACGACGAAGAATCGGGAGACAATATTAACAGGAACACAAACCCATGAGTCTTCCTGGAGGGTCTCCTAAAGGAAAGGCTGACCGAATGACTAGAAGACCAGGAGAGGAAGTAAATCATTGTGGAGGACTTTAACATCCTTTTTTTCAGACTTAGAAAAATCTAACAGAAACAAACAGAAATGGGGCAGTTGGAGGGCACTTTGGAGGGAGAGCCAGGCTTGGAGACGGGATTCTGGATTCAGATCTGGCCCCGGGTACTTCCTGACTCCCATTGCTTATCCCTTACTGCTCTGCATGCACAGAACGCATTCTGAGACGGAAGGTGAGCGTTTAAAAAAAGGAAGAAACAAGAGAGATTCACTCAGGTCCTGAAAATAATCTTTAAAACCATTTTGCTGTTGGGGAAGACTTTAGGGATCCTTTAGGCCACTGCTCTCATTTTGTAGGTGAGGAAACTGATTTTTTCAAGCTGAATAATAATAATAATAATAATAGATCATCTTCATAATTAATAATAATAACAGCAAATATTTACATAGTGCCTGAGACCTGCCAGGCACTGATAGAACTTTATGGGAATCTTGTTTGACCTTCCTGATGACCCTGGGGCTGGTGCTATTCTTAGCCTGATTTTTTTACAGATAAGGAGACAGAGGCCAACAGGTTAGGTAACATGCCCAGGATCACACAGCTAATGTGTCTGAGGTCAGATTTGTCTGGAGCTCTATCCACTGAGCGAGGATTTGAACCCAAGACCTCCAGCTCTAAATGCAGTGCCTCTCCCCACTCTATTACAGCTTTCTTTTTAAGTCCTAGGAGCCTAGATAGAGAGGGGGAAGTCTTTGCACGTCCAGGCCACCTCCTCCAAGAAGCTCTCCTTGACTCATTCTTCAGTGTACCATCCCAATGAGCAGTGCTCCTTCTTTCCTTCTGTCTGTCTCCCCTGTGAGGCTGGGGGCTCCCCACAGGTGAGGGGGTGGGCGTGGTGAGAATGGGTGCTGGTAGGAGGTGGAAGTCCCTGTGGCTGTCCAGGGAGGACTTACCCAAAGCCTCCAGCTCCAAGTTCTTTTCCTCCACTTCCTTCAGTTTCCTTTGGAGGCGGTTCACTTCCTCCTGGGATGCTTCCCAGGATACAGCCTGGGGGTGAGCAGGACAAAATATGGATTTTTTTCTGGGCTCTCCTGGACTCTGTAGGCTGTTCTTTGCTTCCTGGTGGCCTGGAGAGCCTGGCAAGGGGAGGCAGGCGCCCTGGCGAGGCTCACGGCCCCTGGCACGAGACTGGACTCAAAGGGAGCAAGTGGACCCTGGAGCCCACTGAGAGGTCCTCCCCTGACTCACCTGCACTTGCTGCTGGCACTTGGCCTCCTCCAGGGCTTTGCTCAGGGCAGACACTTCCTCCAGGGCTGCAGACAGCTGGGTGCTGGGGCCGTTGTTCCGGAGGAGAATGGCGCTCTGTCGGTGGGCCTCCTTCTTCTCTACTAGCATCTGGAAGGGGCACGATGGGGAGAGAGGAGGAGATGGCACGGCCCCCTGGGGAAGGGCTGAGGAGGGGGAGGCCCATCTGCCAGCTCACGCTAAGGAAGGGGAAGGGAGAGCTTGACTCTCAGAGACCTGGCGGGGGACACCCATGCAAGCACGTGGGAGAACAGACGCGCCTTCCTGTTTGTGTCTGGGCAAGACTGCCAATGTGTGTGCCCATCCATTGCCTGAGCTGCTTAGCTCAGCTTGGTCCTGGCTGTGGCTCCGGAGGGACACTTCCCTAACTAGGAGAGCGATGCCAACGTAGCAAGGGCTGCCCACTTTGGCGAGATGCCCACCCAGCTCCCAGACATGGCCCTGCATCTCCCTCTATGGCAGGGTCATTTCCTACTGCCTCTCTGTGCCCCAGCCTGGCCTAAAATCCCTGTCACAAAGGCCTACCCAGTAGCTATGGGCGAGGGCCAAGAAGGTACCTGGTGGGCAAAGATCTCAGCTTGTTGGCGCAGGTCTTGCTCCAGGTGAAGCTGCTGCAGGGCTTCCCCACACTCCTGCAGTACCAGGTGGGACACTGGGAGGAAAGGCAAGGAGGAGGGACATGAAGAGGAAGAGGGCTCAGGGGAAGGACAGCCTGGCACCATCTGGGGAAAGGAGGGCTAGGAGGGGAGGCTGGAAATGAGGAATGTTGGGATGCCAACAGCTGACCCACCGCCAGACTGGAGGGGGCATGGAGGGGTGACACACCCCAATGCTCTTGCTCACTCACCCCGTTTCAGTTTCGCCAGGGCCCTCTGAGATTGTCCCACGGACATCTGCAGGGAGCTCCTCTCCCGCTGCTCCTTCTGAATCTGTGGGGACAAGGGACATGGGGCACTGAGGCCAAGGACAGACCTCTCTGTAGCCACTGGGCAGGCACAGACAGACCCCCGAAGGGACGAGAGCACAAAGAAAGACCTGCATAGACAAGCAGAAGAAGATAGACCCACCAGTATGGACGGTGCCAGAGACCCCGAGACTCTGGACAGTCCTGGCCAGACACACTGACCAGAGGGAGACAGACACAAAACATGCAGGGACAGACACACACCAGCAGGAAGAGAGACACACAGAGGCACACAGGGATGGGTATGGGGGCAGATGGGCAGGAAGGACACAGATGGCAGGGAGCGACAAAGACAGACCTGCCCAGGGCTGGGGGTACAAAGACCCGCACAGACAGAGGGGAGGGGCTGCCCCAAGCTGGGTGGGGGACCCTGCAGGCACCTCTGATTTTCCCAGAGGAGGGTGACTTGGCTTGGTGCCCCTGGGTCTTACCCCTCCCTTTAGATTTAGAGTTGGAGGGACCTCAGATGACGTCTAGCCAAGGACACTGAGGCCCAGGGATGCCCAGATCACACACAGTGTGTTGGTTGTGGGACTTCACAGTGGGAACCCCATTTCTGTGGATCTCTGCTATTGGCATTCCCCAGTGTTTTTCTAGAACATTCTCTACCTCTCCCCACCCCCTCCAGCGGATCTCCTCAGTCCTTTCCCTGCTCTCCCATCAGAATGGTTCCATTTCCTCCAAAATTGAGAGAGCCAAGGGGAGGGGCTGCACCCTGGGTATGGATCCCAGGCAAGCAAAAGGAGATCCATTCCCAGAGGGCTGGCTGGGCCAGGTAGACCCTTCAGTAATCATTTCCATGTGCCCATATTCCACTTTACCCTGTTCTGTTGGCTTGTGAGAAGGGCTCAAGGAGGAGGATCTCAAGTTGGAAGAAAGCTTCGAGGTTCAACAGCTTCCCCTCTGTCTCTGCTTTTTCTCTCTTTTCCTCTCCCTTTTCTCCTTTCTTCCCTCCCTCCCTTCCTCCCTCTTTCCCTCTTCCTCTCCCTCTTTCTGTCTCTGTCCCCCTCCTTTCCTCTGTCTCTCTCTCCCTCATTCTTTTCCTCCCTCTTCCCTCTCTCTCCCTTTCCCTCCCCTCCCTTTCAGTGCCTCTCCCTCCCCTTCCCTCCCTTCTCTCCTTTCTCCGTCTCTCTTTCTCTCTGTCTCTCCCCTCCTCCTCTCCCTATCTTCTTTCTTTCTTGCTCTGCATCATGCTCACTCTCAGGTCTCGCTTTCCCCTCTTCTGTCTGTCTCTGTCTCTGTTCTTCTCTCATCCTTTCTTAGGCAGAGCCACCTCACCATATTGGTGTCACCCAGAAGCTCCCAGCTCAATGGGTCTAGTGACCTCGGCCTCCCCAGGAGCAGGGACCACACACCTCCTCCGGAGCTCTCTAATTCTTCAGAGAAGGACATGGAGCCTCAGCGATAGGGAGGAACTTGCCCAAGGCCAGCAGGCGGAATGTGGGGGGCTCCTGGGCTCAACCTTGGGTTTCTCGTGGAGTTAGAGCAGAAGGAGCTCTCAGGGGACGTCGTGTCCTGTTTCTTCATTTTACAAAGGCCCAGAGAAGGGACTTGCCCAAAGCCTCACAGGTAGCCGCTAGCAGCACCCAGCTTGGAACTCAAATCCTCAGCCGGAGAATTCTGCAGGTCTTTCTTTCCATCATATGACACTGCACCATACTGCTAGTCAGGGCAAAAGGTGCCCCCAGCACTGCCTAGAGCCCTCATTCTGGGAAGGGGCCACAGGGAAAGGGCAAGAGGAAGTGGGGAGAGCAGAGGGAAGGAACAGGGAAGGAAAGAGGAGAGGGACCCAGAGAGACTGGGCAGGCTCCAAGCATGCCTACCTGCTCTTCCCGCTCCTTCAGCTGCCTCCTGAGCTCTTGAACCTGAAGGGTTAACTCCGTCTTCTCTTGCAGGAGCTCGGCTACCTGGGCTCCAAGGTCTGAGAGGAACAGAGGCAGCTCAGCTTGGGGGAAGCCCTCCGACTTGGAGGTGGGTCTTTGTAACCATTCCCTTGCCTCAGAACTAGGCAGGCTGGACAGCTCTCCAGCCCTTCCTTGGGCTCCTCTGGGATCCTGAGATCCCTGGCCCAGGATGCTTTTTTCCCACCAGGACAGGGGCCCCTGGGACCCAGGGAAAGAGTGAGTCCAGGTCAGCCTGACTTCTCTGAGCTCACCTGAAACCACAACTGAAGCAGGGAGCAGGAGCAGGGGGCAGGGAACTGGGAGCAGGGGGCAGAGGGCAGGGGCAGGGGGCAGGGGCAGGGACAGGGGGCAGGGGCAGGGTGCAGGGTCAGGGGCAGGGGACAGGGGCAGGGGCAGGGGCAGGGGGCAGGGGCAGGGGGCAGGGGGCAGGGGGCAGAGGGCAGGGAGCAGGGGGCAGGGGCAGGGAGCAGGGGGCAGGGGGCAGGAGCAGGGGCAGGGGCAGGGGCAGGGGGCAGGGGGCAGGGGCAGGGAGCAGGGGGCAGGGGGCAGGAGCAGGGGCAGGGGCAGGGGCAGGGGGCAGGGGGCAGGGGCAGGGGCAGGGGCAGGGGGCAGGAGCAGGGGCAGGGGCAGGGGCAGGGGCAGGGGGCAGGGGCAGGGGCAGGGGCAGGGGGCAGGGGCAGGGGGCAGAGGGCAGGGAGCAGGGGGCAGGGGCAGGGGGCAGGGGGCAGGGGGCAGGAGCAGGGGCAGGGGCAGGGGCAGGGGGCAGGGGGCAGGGGCAGGGGCAGGGGGCAGGGGCAGGGGCAGGAGCAGGGGCAGGGGCAGGGGGCAGGGGCAGGGGCAGGGGCAGGGGCAGGAGCAGGGGCAGGGGCAGGGGCAGGGGCAGGGGGCAGGGGCAGGGGCAGGGGCAGGGGGCAGGGGGCAGGGGGCAGGAGCAGGGGCAGGGGCAGGGGCAGGGGCAGGGGGCAGGGGCAGGGGCAGGGGGCAGGGGGGCAGGGGTCGGGCTCACAGCACTTAGCTTGCTGGCTCAGCCATGGCTTTCCCCCCTGAGTTGGGGCTGTGATAGCCTCAGCCCCACTTGCTTCTTTTCTCACCTCTGATGTGCTGCTGTTCTGGACTGAGGCTGGGCTTTAAGGGGAGACCCTTGTCCTGGGAGTCCAGGCTGGGGAGGAGGGTGACACTTAGGCGCTTCAGCTTCTTATTCTCCTGGCTCACCTGAGACAGAGGGCAGAAGAAAGGAGCAGGTTGCAGTAGGTACTCATCAGTGGAGGAGGCAATCTGCTCTCCCCTGGAAACCCCTGATCTGGTGGGGGAAGGCAGCCTCTGCCCCCAGAGGGTCCAAAAGTCAGAGTGTTGTGGGAGGACTGTACAGATTGGTTTGGGCAGGCTTCTGCCTTAAGGAATCACAGAAAAGGGCAGCTGGGTGGTTCAATGGATTGAGAGCCAGGCCTAGAGATGGGTTCAAATCTGGCCTCAGCCACTTCCCAGCTGTGTGACCCTGGGCAAGTCATTTGATCCCCATTGCCTAGCCCTTACCACTCTTCTGCCTTGGGTAAGGGTTTAAAAAAATGAAAATAATTACAGGCTCTAAACAAATCTTCCAAAATTGAGAAGTCTATTAGGAGAAAAGGTTACATGGCCAGGGGCAGGAAAAAAGGGGCAGGGGATCAAGGAGCCAAAGAGCTGATTGGGTGGCCAAGGGGAACTCAAGAAGGTGAGGAGCTTGCCTAACTGACGCAATAAGTCCTCTAAGTGAGGCTCCTGGGGGTGCAGGGGCAGGCTGGATGGTATACACGGCAGGAGCCTTGACGTTCAGGTGTGAGCCAGAAGCTAGAGAGCATGACTTCGGGGAGGCGCCAGCTCACAAACATGGAACATCAATGTTTCTAGAACTCCTTTTGATTGCACTTGAGCCATTCTGTATTCCTGAGCTCAGGGGCCAGGCTGTTCATCGAGAATCCTTTAGGGCTTTGGGGGCTCCAAGGGGCTTTTTAGGGGTTCCACATTCCACCCAGATGGGTTTGTAGCCTATCTGTTACTGTCAACTTGGTTTAGCCCATCCACCAAGATGGTTTACCAGGATGTGGCTGCTGCTCCTGCTAGAGCTCCTGGGAGCCACAGAAGAGAGCTGGGTGAGAGGTGAACCCCAAAGTGGATGAGCAGCCCTGAAAAGGGTTCAAAAGCTCTCACAGTGAATGTGTTGGTCCTCCCTGAATCACCCATACATCTCAACTGAATAAGAATGTGCTCTCTCTCTCTCTCTCTCTCTCTCTCTCTCTCTCTCTCTCTCTCTCTCTCTCTCTCTCTCTGTCTCTCTCTCTGTCTCTCTCTGTCTCTCTCTCTCTCTCTCCCTCTCTCTCTCTCTCTCCCTCCCTCCCTCTCTCTCTCTCCCTCCCTCTCTCTCTCTCTCTCTCTCTCTCTCTCTCTCTCTCTCTCTCTCTCTCTCTCTCTCTCTCTGTCTCTCTCTCTCTCTCTCTCCCCTCCCTCTCCACACATGTAAGTGTATATAAATCTGTATGTCTTTACATATCTATTCATTTACTCTCTCATCTCTTCTTTCTCTCTCTTTTGCTTATCATCTCCTTGTCTCTCTAGTGGGTCCATCATCAACCTCCCTGTCTATCCTCTTTCTCTCTGTCTCTCTCTCTCTTTCTGTGTGTCTCTCTCTGTCTCTGTCTGTCTCTGTCTGTCTCTGTCTTTCTGTCTCTGTCTCTCTCTGTCTTTCTGTCTCTGTCTCTCTGTCTTTGTCTGTCTGTCTCTCTGTCTGTCTCTGTCTGTCTCTGTCTTTCTGTCCCTGTCTCTCTGTCTCTGTCTGTCTGTCTCTCTGTCTGTCTCTGTCTCTTTTTCTCTCTGTCTGTCTCTGTCTCTGTCTCTCTGTCTCTCTCTCTCTCGCTCTCTCTCTGTCTCTCTCTCTCTCTCTCGTTATCCAGGCCACCATCTTCCTCCCCCATGCTCTCCCATTTCTCCATGTCTGTCTCTGATAAATGGAGGCACAGCCTGCATGTCTGCCATCTGAGGACGGGCCAGTAAACAAGAAGAGATCATCTCCCAAAGGCTGGTGATGGGAAGAATCATACGGATACAGTGATAACGGCTTCTAACTGAATGACGCTTTAAGGCTGGCAAAGATTTTTATAGCTAGGATCTCGTGATTCTAACAACAATCCTGGGAGGTAGGGGCTGTGGTCGTCTCCATTTTACAGATGAAGAAAGTGAGGCTGAGAGAGACGGGTTGCCCAGGGTCCTGTAGGCAGGAAGTGTCTGAGGTGAGATTTGAACCCAGGTTTTCCGACTCTAAGATGGAGGTTGGGGTGGGGGTAGAGTGGGGTAGAGGCCATTCTGTGGAGGAGGAAAGAGGCTAGAGGCCCTTCTGTGGGGGCAAGAGGGGGACCCGGACTCACCTGAGCAGCGTATACCTCTGCCTGCTCTCTGCAGGACCTCTCGATCTCGCATTTTGCTTCCAGTTCAGACAGCTCAGCCAGCAGGGCTTGGGAGGCTGGGAAGGGCAGTGAGAAGAGCCCTGTAGCCTCTGCATGGCCTCCTCTCTCAAGGAGCTAGGCTTGAGGCTCTCCAGGGCTCCACTTCTCTGGATTTCCCCCCAAAGGTACCCAAAGCTGTGGGTTTGTGCCCAGGCTCTGTTTGTGAAGTTCTCAGGCCAGAGGTGAACATGGACTGAGCCAGGGAAGCTGCCTGGAGGGCTGGTTGTGGCTCCCAGAACAAGAGGAGGCCACTTGCCCTTCAGGCTTTCAGCCTTCCTATTTCCCTCCAGGGAGGATAGAGGGCAGGGAGAGGGGGAGAGGGTTAGGGAGAGACTCACCCTGTTCCAACTCTATCAGTTTCTTTTGGCTTTGCTCATGGGCTTCTTGCTGAAATGGGTCAAAGGGAGAAACCCAGCATTGGCAGGGCCCATTTTATGTTCCTGGGCCTCTTGGTCTGCTTTCCAGAGAGGGCCATAGTCCTTGCCCTCAGAGGTTTATGGTTCTTCCAAATGAGCCCCATCTGGCATGGTCAAAAGGCCTCCCGCCATCTTGGTAGCCTTTGCTTTGTATGGATTCTAGATTTACGAGAACTGTCTCCAAGCTGTGTGACCTCAGACAAGTGACTTAAATTTTTTGGGCCTCAGTTTACCCAACCATGAAATGAAGGGGTTAGACTAGACCACCCCTAAGTTCTCTTCCAGCTTGAGATCTATGCTCTTTTGGCCACTTGGGCCATTTCTCCTAAAAGCCACCCTCTCCATCCTGAAGGTACAGATAGAGGTTTCAGGCCTGATGTTTGGGGACCAGTCACGCCCCTGCGGCCACAGGAGAACCCTGTGAGTTCTGTGGGGCTGGTGGGGGAGGGAGGAGGTGGGATGGTGATGTTGGGGAGAGTTTAGTAGGTATCTATACCTCCACTAGCTCTTCTTCCTCATCCTCTTCTTCAGATGAGCTGGCTTCCTCTGAGGGAGAAGAGACACAGCTACTCTTTCCGATGCCACCAAAGTCTTGGAGGAGAGCTGGAGGATACAGATCCCCAGGGTGATAACTTGGGACCTTCCCTATGGCAGGGCAGCCTCCCTCTTGGATCCTATCCCTGGCATCCCTATTGCCTTGATATTGGGGGCTCTGCTTTCACCCATCTACATCCAGCTGGTCCCTCCTCTGCTGCAAAGACTTCCACGAAAAGTTTCGCCTTGCTTTGGCCACTCATGACTCACATCCAAAAATGTTGGGGTCAAGGGGGGGTTCGCCCAAGAGTTCACTGGACTTGGAGGCTAGTTCCAGATCTGGCCTTACCCAGAATGAGATGCTTCCACTCTTTAATCTGTGCTTTTTCATCTGTGAAATGGGCACCAAAGTGTGCTTCTTATCTATAGGTAAGCCCTAAAGGGCTACATACATGTGAGTCATTCTTCTACAGTTTGGACTGCAGACTGAGACACAGGCTCTGCCCTCAAGTTGTTCCTAATCCATGGGGAAGGCAGCCTTTCCCTTCAGGGGGCCCCTGGAGATGGAGGGGACAGAGGCCCTGTTCTCAATCAACCAATCAACATTTATTAAACGCCTACTGTGTGCCAGGCACTGGGGAGACATAAAACGACAAGACAATCCCTATCTGTAAGGGGGAGACAAGAACAGATATGTATGGGTAAATGGGAAATAATTACTAGAGAGAAGGCACTAGAATTAGGAGGGGGTGGGAAAAGCTTCCTGCAGAAGATGGGATTTCAGTTGAGACTTAAAGGAAGCCAGAGAGGTCCGTAGGTGATGAGCAACAAGAGGCTGAGGAGACAGACAGAGAAAATAGCCGGAGCCAAGAGATGGAACAGCCACGAGGCCATTGCTGCTGGACAAGGAGGACTCGGTGGGGAGCAGTAAGAAGACTGGAAAGGTAGGAAGGAGCTCTGAATGCTAAAAGGAGGACTTTGTGTTTGCTGCTGGAGGCAATAGGAAGCCACTGGAATGTGCTGAGTTTGGGGGTGACCTGATTGGTCCTGCGTTTCAGGAAAATCGCTTTAGTGGCTAAATCAAGGCTACATTGGCGTGGGAAGAGACTTGAGGCAGGCAGGCCCTCCAGGGGCTGTTGCGGTCATCAAGGCAAGAGGTGATGAGAGCCTTTACTAGGGCGAAGGCTGTGTCAGAGGACAGAAGGTGACGTATTCAAGGGATGTTGCAAAGACAAAACTGCCAGCCTTGGTAGTGCAATGGATATGGAGGATGAGAAAGAATGAGGAGCCCAGGATGACCGTTAAACTTTGCCTAGTAGGGCCTGGAAGAACAGTGGTGCCCCTGACTATAACAGGGAAGTTAGGAGGGTTGGGGAAGGTTTTAGGGGAAAAGATAGCAACACATGGACATGTGGAGTTTAAGATGTCAAGTAGACATCTAGTTTGAGGTATCCAAATGGCTCAGGGGATAGAGAGCCAGGTCTGGAGAGAGGAGGTCTTGGGTTCAAATCTGGTCTCAGATACTTCCTAGTTGGGTGACCCTGGATAAGTCACTTAATCCCAATTGCCTGGCCCTTAGCATTCTTTTGCCTTGGAACCAATACTTTGTGTTGGACATGAGGTAAGGGTTTTTTAAAAAAGATGTCTGAAAGGCAGTTGGAGATGTGAGATTAGAACAGGCAGATTTGAGAATTCTAGCATCACAAGGATAATTAAATCCATGGGAACTGATGAGTTTGCCAAGTAGAATAGAGGGAAAAAAGAAGAGGGCTCAGGACAGAGCCTTGTCATAGGGACACCTAGGGTTAGAAGGGATGATCTGGATGAAGATCCAGCAAGGGAGACAGAAAGAATGGCCAGATAGGAGGACAACGAGAAGGGAGGGGTGTTCTGAAAAGCTAGCATCAAAAGGAAGATGGCCAGTGGTTTCCAAGACTGCTGAGAGGTCAAGGAGAATGAAGATGGAGAAAAGTCCATTGGATTTGACACCTACGAGATAACTGGTAGCTTTGGAGAGAGTAGTGTTAGGGAAATGATGAAGTTGGAATCTGAACTGTAAGAAAATGGAGGCACCAACAGAAATGGCTCTTTGGAGGAATTTAGCCACAAAGGGCAAAAGAGATATAGGACAACAGTACGAGAGGATGGAAGTATCGACTGAGGGGCTTTTCAGGATAAGGGAGACAAAGATATATTTGTAGGAAGTCGGGAATGAGTAAGGAGAGAAGGAAAGACAAACTAAGAAAGTGGAGATGACAGGGAGCAATCTGTTGGAGGAGATGGGATGGCATGGGATCACTAATGCAGGTTGATAAGGAATAAGACCGTCTCCTCCCATGAACTCGGGGAAGGAGGAGATAATAGCAGAAGGCATAGGAGTGACAAGATATAAAAAGAAATCCAAGGATCTCTAGTCTGATGAGACAAACCCAACTCTGGCCATCTGGGAGAGCCGGTCTGATGAAAATGTTGAGGGGAACAATAGCGCAAACAGAAACAAGAATAGAACTAGCATGGAGAACCTTTGGACACCAAGGTTGGGCCATATTAGCAGGAAGTCTTTCTAATATGAGTATGACCTCTCTGAGGGCAAAACTTCCCTTTTTTCCATAGGGTACCAAACCCAGTTTGATTCCAGTGGGAACAGAGTAGATCTCAGTAAATAGCCATTGGCTCAAACCAAAATGGCTGCATCGAATCATAGAAATCTTAGATGAGAAGGCGAGTTTTCAGATGGTTAAGAGAATTTTTTTGGGAAGAGGATGGGGTAGAGGGAGAGAGAGGGACAGGCTCAGGTTAGCCTTTGGTAGAGGGAAAACTCTTCCCATTTATATTCTTTGACCAAATTCTTTCAATTGGCATTTGCCCCCAAGGCTCTTCTTCCCTCTTGGTAAATTTCTACCATCCCCAGCTGGGAATATACTTTGGGGTCCCTCTCTAGTCATCACAAGATGGTGGCCTGCAGATGAACTCTATGTCCAGCTGGAGTAGTTTCTCCCAAGGCTGGGGTGTAGGAGAGTTCTAATGTCTTGGTCCTTGCGGGTAATTAAAGGGAGATGTTGGACACAGGCTAAGACCCTGGGGGCAGTAGAGATAGCTAGAGTGGTTAGGTGAGGTTATTGGGTTATGCCATGGGTATTTTCTGAGGATGGAGTCAGCTTAGACAGAAATAGAGTGGTGGACAGAGAGAGGCCAGGGCGGGCATAAGAAACCTTTTATTTCTTGGCCAAGGAATTTATGGGTACTGGGAATTCCCTTGTGAGGAAACTCCCTTGGCCGTGCAGATTGGCTGCTCCATAAGTTGAGTCTCTATCCTCTTGCCTCCAGTGACAGAAGGGCTGAAGAGCTTACTCAGATCAGCCAGCCAGCAGGACTCAAATCTGTCTGCCAGCACTCTGACCACTAATGCTGTCCTGCCTTCAGAAATGAGGGCAAGTCATGGGACCGAGAGGCTCTCACCCTTCATGCAAGACTAAACAGGAGTGTATATATATGGGGGAGTGCATTTGGGTAAGAGCATTTGAGCCCCTTTGGGTCTGTGTGTCCGCCCATGATGTGTTGGCTCAGGCTGCCTCTGTATTCGAGTCTGGCATATCTTGAGGGCATCTCTCTGTGTTTCTGTCTTGGTGGCTTTCTGGGCTCTGTGTGTTCCTCTTGCTCATCTGCGGGCGTGCCTGAGTTCTTAGTGCACGGCTGGCTGGGTGTATTTATGGGTTTCTGACTTCATACCCATTTCTCCTGGGGAAAGACTGAAACTCTTCTCTCCCGCCTCCCTCTGTCGGGGCTCCTCATCTACCTCGAGGGACGGGGCAGCCTCTTACCTGCCAGAACTCCAAGACCCTCTTCTAGCTCCTCACCGCAGCCCTCCATGCCTTGGAGCTCTGCAGCCCTGAGAAAACAGAAGTGATCTCTGGCTTGATTCTTTCCCTGGCTCTCGCCCATCCTCTTCCCTGCTTGCTTCCCCTTGGTGGGGCTGCCAGCCAGGCCAGCCAGGCCAGCCAGCATTCCTGTCCCTCAGGACCTGGGTATCTATAGGATCCATCCTAGTGCTCACTGCCCACCTCTGATGTGTAGCCGGGAAGCAGAGAGCTCCTATGGCTGGGCTTCTCTGTGGGTGCACATGGGGTTGGCGGTAGAAGGAGGAACAAAAAGTCAGTGGGCAGGGCTGGATTCTGGCCTACTTCCACCCTCCTCTCAGCTTTGTTCTTCAAATCCAGCCCTGATGAATCATTCCCACTGCCTACTGGCCAAAGTCCAGGCCACCCTCTCCCCAACGTGAATTGCTTCTGGAGAGCTGGAGCCCAAGCATGGCTCCCCTCTTGGTCCCTGTGGGACGGGGCCTCCTCCCTCATCCTCTTCTGTCACCAGGAAAATGAGCAGGCTGGATGAGATGGCCTCCGAGGTCCTTGGCAGCATTAACCGTTGGGAAAGGACAAGGGATCCTCTTTATGTCCCCTCTGCCTTGAGTTCCGATGGGTTTATGGGCCTTAGATCTCACTTATCTCTTTAGACAAACTCTGTTTCCGCTCCCAGACAGGTGATGCCAATATCTCCCTCCTCCTCTTCTCTGCCTACTATTTCAACACTTTTTTCTGCCTATTATTTTTGAGGAAACAAGATGAAGTGACTTGCCCAGGGTCACACAGCTAGTAATCCTACTATTCTCTTCAAGCTCCAACTCAACTCCAAGATCCTCCAGGCAGACAGCCCTGCTTACTCCACACTCATTCTCCCTCTTCCAAGCAATCCTACCACTCTGAGTCTGAAGCACCTAGATGATGAGCTCCCATTTCATAGCTAGGACTCTTGTTACTCCCAAGGAAACTGGAAGCTGCCAAGAGGTTGGGACTCGGTCTTTTCTAGTTTCTCCCACAGGTATCCCAGCCAGGCTTGATTTGAATTGAACCCAGTAAACGAGGCCAGGCAATTCCAAAATATCAGAGGAGCCTTAGGGATCTTCTAGTCCATCCTGGGTCCTCGCCCGCTCTTTTGGGGATACACAGCACTCCCTCCTGGAGCCATTCCCCAACTTGCATTCATGTTGAAGTGTTGGGGATCCAAATAGTGGCTAGAACCTAGGTCAGGTTCTAGGGGTAGGCTTGAAGGTTACCCACAACTACAGTACCCAAGCACCAGGTTTTTTTAATTAGCAAAATTAGCTTTTTATTTTTTTTTAGACCCTTATCTTCCATCCTAGAATCAATGCTGTGTATTGGTTCCAAGGCAGAAGAGTGGTAAGGGCTAGGCAATGGGGGTCAAGTGACTTGTCCAGGGTCACACATTGAGGAAGGGTCTGAGGGCAGATTTGAATTTGGGACCTCCCATCTTCAGACCTGGCTCTCCATCCACTGAGCCACCCAGCTGCCCCCCAAATTAGCTCTCGTCAAAGTTGTTTCCTCAAATGGAAGAGTAGTAGCTATAACAATGTTCCCCCTCCACCTCCTCTAAATCATAGCCACACTTTCCCAGAAACACACAGCATCAGAGGGAAGAGCATCAAATTTAGAGTGCTGTACAACGGTAGTGAGAAATACCTGCCATCTACATGTGTGCTGATGCAGTTCCAAAGCCCTGATGCTGTGGGGCCTGAAAGGATCCTTTCTTCACTGATCTCGCATAGCTCTCCTTGGCTACTGAAGGATCTCTGCCAGGAAGGGTTTGTTTAACTTGGGTTCCAGGCTCTTTGACATAGAGAAAACTGAAGATGAGAGAAGCAAGTTAGTCAAGTAAGTGCCTACTATATTCCAGGCACTGTGCTAAGCATGGGGGATGCAAAAAAAAAAGAGGCAAAAGACAGTCCTTGACACTTCCTAGCTATGTGACCCTGGGCAAGTCATGTAACCCTGATTAGGCATGGACCAACACCTCACACCACACATCAAGATAAACCCAAAATGAATACTTGAGCTAGAAATAAAGGGTGATACCATAAACAAATTAGGAGAATGTGGAAAAGTTAACCTGTCAGATGGATGGAGAAGGGAAGAATTGATGAACAAACAAGAGAGAGAATATTATAAAAAATGAAACACAGAATTTTCAAATAAAACCAATGCAATGGGGACCAGAAGGGAAATAACAAAATTTTTTTGGGAAAAGTTATAGCAAATATCTCTGACAGAAGCCTCATTGCTCAAATAAATATATAGAGAACTTGGTCAAATTTATAAGAACACATTAAAAAGCATTCCCCAATCAAAAAATGGTCAAAGGATATACAGTTCTCAGAGGAGGAAATTAAAGCTATCCTTAATCTATGAAAAAATCCTCCAAGTCACTACCGACTAGAGAAATTCAAATTAAAGCAACTCTCATATCACCTCAAACAGATCAGATTGGCTAACATGGCCAAAAAGGAAAATGATCAGTGTTGGAGGGGATGTGGGAAAGTTGGAACTGATACACTGTTGGTGGAACTATGAATGGATACAACCATTTTAGTGAACAATATGGCACCAGGCTCAAAGGACCACAGAACTAGGCATACTTTGACCCAGTGACACCACTAGTGGGTCTGTATCCCAAAGAGATCAGAGATAAGGGAAAAGCACCTCCCTGTAGCAAAATCTTTTTAGTAGCTCTTTTTTGTAGTGGCAAAGAGTTGGAAATTGAGGGGGTGTCCATCACTCGGGGAATGAGTGAACAAGCTGTGGCATGTGGTTGTCATGGAATACTCTTGTGCCATAAGGGATGATGAACAAGATGAGATCAGAAAAACTTGGAAAGGAATATATGAACTGATGCAAATTGAAGTGAGCAGAACCAGGAAAACAGCATATACAGTAACCAAAATATTATGCAATGATCAGCGGTGAAAAACTAAACCATTAGCACAGCAAGGCTCTAAGAGAACCAGAAAGGATTCCTGATGAAAATGATCTCCATGCCCAACAAAGGAATTTTTGGAGTCTGAATGCAGATCAAGACTTGACATCTTCCACTATATATACTCACTTCATGAGATTTCTATTGTATATGTCATATGTGTAACTTTTATCATGACAGGAAATATGGGTATAATTTATATGACTATTCACTACAGTGGTGGGGGGGAGAAATTTTGAAATTTTAAAATGTCAAAAAACAATCATCAAAAAACGTTTTTACATGTAATTGTAAAAAAAAAGAATGGATACTAAGGCAGAAGGTAAGGAATTGAAAAAATAGACAATTCTTGTTCTTAAGGAATTAGCAATCTAATGGGGGAGACAAAAAATAAACAAATACATATAAAAAAGGAGGTGAAGCAACCAGTGAATATTCTGCATTCCATACCACACAGTCTCAAATGACTAAGTGACTGCAAGATGCCAGAGAGGAAAAAAGGAGGGGAAAGATCACTAAGTCTGAATTCAAGGGATCTGGGTTCAAGTTCCAACTCTGCCACTTACCAGTTGTATGATCTTGGACAATTCACTCAACTTCTATGAGCCCTAGTTTCCTTGAATGAAAGAGTCAAAGGGGCAGCTAAGTGGCACAATGTATATACTGTTGGGCTTGGAAGAACTGAGTTCAAATTCAGCCTCAGTCACTTATTAGCTGTGTAAGCCTGGGCAAGTCACTTCACCCTGTCACAAGTCAATTCAGCCTTAAAAAAAATGGGTCAGATGGTCTTAAAAGACCCTTCCTGTTCTCAAGTCTAGGATCTTCTACTGGGTGCCTGGTCCTACACCATCTCAAGTCTTTACAGTAAGTACTCAGGGAAAGCAGAAAAGATCTCCACTTCTCCTCTTGCCCTTCCCCCTAGAGAGAAAGAAAGTTCCCTCCCCTGTCCTTTCAACATCTTCTTTCTCTGAGTGGAAAAAAAAGGAAGGAGACACTGATTGCCCTGGTTCCCCTACTGAAAACATTTTAAGATTTATGGGGCAGGTCTGGCTAAATTGTGGGAGCCTGAGCTGGAGAGCCTGAGTGGACTAGTGTGGATCTTGGCATCCTTTTGAGGGCGGAAACTATCCATTTTTAACACATAGCAGGGAAATGTTAAAAAAAAAACAGGGTGTAGACCTCCTTTCTTGGTACCTACCCCCATTCAGATTAAGTGCCAAGATTAAGCTGAGACACAGGGGCATCAAAATAGTGACTCCTAAAACTCCTCTTTTCCTGTGCCCTGATTCTCCCAGAAGCCTGTCTGGGTGAAAAGTAATGTCCCATCAGGAGTCCCCCCTCTTCTTCCAGCCTCGCTGAACTTTGTAATAGTCCCTCTCCCCCACTCTCTCCAACCCCCAAGTCCAAGCAAAGCAAATCAGAAAGTGCAAGTGCAAGTGCAAGACCCTGGAAAAAGTCTGCTATCACAGGCAGAAACTAGTCCCTTTGATTCCTGGTCTTAATAGTTCTTGTCAAAGTCATTTCCTTAAATGGCATAGCAAATATAGTAGCTATAAAACATCCTTAACCCCCCATGGTTCTCCCAGATACACACAGTATCAGAGGGAAGAGCAGGCTCAAATTTAGAGTACTATACAATGGAAGTGAGAAATACCTGCCATCTACATGTGTGTGGATGTTACTCTGATCCCTGATCCTGCAGGACCTGGAAGGATCTTCTCTTCACAGACCTCACACAACTCCCCTTGGGCTCTGTATGGTCTCTGCCAGGAGGGGCTTGTTTAACTTGGGTCCTAAGTTATTTGGCATAGGTGAGAAATCTGAGGCTGAGAGAAGCAAGTCAGTCGCCTGATCTGTGCCATTGCTGTGGATATCCAAGAAAAATGAAGCAACTCAATTTTGGCTCTAATTCCTCTGTCTTGTCCCTGACCCTCTTTGTATTGCAGCCCCCATCCCACCTTGGACTTTATTGCTGAAACAGCAAGGACAGTAGGGTCTCTTAGGGAGACTTATAAGACATATTGAAACTGAAGAAGAGCCTTTCCTGGTTACTAGCAATCCAAGGATATCACAAAGGATTTCTACCTTGTGAACCCCCTAGATACAATCCTGTCCAATTCTGAGGTACCCCATACCCATTTTACCTCCTGCCTAAATTGGAACCTATGTAAGGTTTGTCGTTTTGTTCCTTTAGGGAGCCTTTGCCCCTGCAGGTAGGGCTCCCTTCCTGACAAACTCACTAAATATTCTCTGGTTCCTAAGTTTATTGTATTGGAGTTGGGTTCTAGTTTTTGTTTTGGGGTTTTGGTTCTGGTTTTAGTTTATTGCAGGACCAACCATTTTGTGTACATTCTAACACTCACAAATCCAGATTTTCTGGCAAGCCAGGGAATGGCATGGAATTTCTTAAACCTTTCTCCTGTGGTTTTGCCTTGGCTTTGGCCATCTTCTTCAAAGAAATGTGGATTGGATATCACCTTGGAGATCAACATATGGACCTAGGGGGCTCAAACTCATGAGTTTTTAGTGAAGACTTCAAACACCCATTCTGGGACTGTTGTTTAGTCACCAGGACTTAGAGACACACAGACCAGGAGAATCAGCCAGGGTCTTGAGGGCTAGTCTCATGCTTTTCTAGGTCAGCATGTGTTTGCACTGCTATGGGGAAAGAACTTGAAAGGGATTGAATTAGGCTCCATATGAAAGAGAATTTCCTATAATTAGAGCTGTCCATGCAAGAAATGGATGATTTCAGAAGTCATGAGTTTCCTTTCTCTCTAGCTGTCCAAGCAGAGGCTGGGGATTCACTTGAGATATTGCAAAGGGGAAGGAAATCCTTTCCTAACTCTCTACCCTCTCTAGTCCAAGGGAAAGTTCACAGGGTCCTGAAATATGATACCAAGAAAAGTGAGCAAGACCAACTTTTCTGAATCTCCTAAAAGTACTGGGTTACTTCTTTGACTTCTCTCATGATGACTTTCGTAATCCCTTCTAAATGAGGAGAAAGGGAAGAGACCCAGAACTCCCTAATTGCCAAAGGAGAGTAAGAGTTGTTTCTCCTTTGAATGGGTGGAGTGGGTACTCCTTCTTGCCTGCCACTCCTCTATGGCACCCCTTCCCTTCTTCCTCCTTTACCTTGATCCCTTTCTCAAGTCCAAAGAACTAACCTGGGATATATACCCTTTATTAGGAAACTGAGATGTTAAGTGACTTATCTAGGGCCACAAAACTAGAAACTGAGGAATGATTAGAACTCAGGTCTTCCTGGAACCAAGTTCAGTCCTTTATTCTGTCACCTAGTTGGGATAAGGACTATTTGACATACTTGCTATGAAAATTGGAGAGGAGCCATGAAGAAATTAGGCTTAGATCAGCCTCTCAGAATACATACCATGGTAAGCCCTAAAGAGATACCTAGATATAAAAAGCTGTATCATAAATAAATGAGAAGAGATGCAAGGAGGTCACTTTTGACTATGGACAGAGGAAGAGTTTTTGACCAAAAAAGGCACAGAGAGAAATATAGGAGATAAAACAGAAGATTGTGATAACATATGATTGAAAATGGGGTACAAACAGAAGCTGTGCAGTTAGAAAAAAGCCCAGTTATTTGAAATAAATCTTTGTATGAAGTTTCTTTGATAAAGGTCTGCCACCCAAGATATACAGGGAATGGATACAAATATATAAGGAGAAGAGACTTTCCTCAATAGCAAAAAATGGTCAAAGGAAAATGAGTCAGCAGTTCTCAAGGGAAGAAGGGCAAACTATTCAGAGCAAAAGGAAATGTTGCACATCTCCCCCAAATGAGAAGAAAACAAATTAAAGCAACCCATTAGGTTGGCAAGGATGACAAAAATGGGGAAATGACAGTTGTTAGAGGGGATGTGGGAGGATAGGTACCTTCATACCCTATTTGGGGAGTTGTGATTTGAATTTATGCCCCCAAAGAATGCATCTGCCTGTGGATTGGGTAATACCACTCCTAGGCCTATACCTCAAAGAGATAAAGGAAGGACAGAAAGGATCCATAGGTACAAGAATATTTATAGTAGCACTTTTTGGTTTAGCAAAAAAAAAATGGGAACTAGGGGGAGTGCTCATTAGCTGGGGACCAACTGGATGAATTACGGGATATGAATGTAATGAAATATTATGGCAAAGAAATGATACAAGGAATGGATTATGAAATGATGCAGAGTGAAGTAAGCAGAATTAGAACCAGTTATACAATGGCCACAGGGTTGTAAAGGAAGTCAACTTTGTAAAACTCTAGAATTCTAGTCAATGCAATCATCAATCATGGCTCCAGATGACTAATTATCAAGTATGCCTTCTATCTCTTGGTGGAGTAGTGACAGCCTGTAGGTGCAGGTAGTGACATGTATTTCCATGTGCCACCAATATAATGTCTATTTGTTTGACATGAATATACTTATTTGTTTACAAGGATGGACAGGATTTTTAGTGTGTGAATTTTAGATTGACTCCACCCTGCTTAGTCTTTAGAATTCTAGCAATCAGGAATGTATACACCCCCACTTAAGGATTAACTGTAGGAGAGGATGGTCTGTAACCTATGTGTGCTAGGAAGTGACAAATCAGAAACAACTGACTGACCCCCTGGGCTGTCCTAAGTCAAGTTTAAGCCACCATTGGTACATGTGAGACACAGGAAGTGATGTAAAGAACTGCCTTTATATTTTGCATCACTTCCTGTGAGGGGGGCTTTTACAGATTTTGTGGACTTTGGCAGTAGAGTTTGACTTGGAGGAGCTCTGAAGTGTGGGTCTAGGTGGGACTGCTTCCTTGAATGCCCACGTGGTGAGTGTTAAGGCTGAATCCTTTTTTCCTGGTTTTCTGAAGGCACCAGCTTCCAAGGAGGCCCCTCATCTTGGAGGAGGTCTTGTGGCTGGAAGATGAGCTAGATTTAATTTTCTGGGAAGGCCCCTTGGCTGAGACCTCTGAACTCCCCCTGGCTCAGGCCAAGCCAGAGGATCTTCTGCCCTTTCCTCTCTTTCTCCCTCATTCTTAATGTCTTCCTTCTATTGCAAATAAACCACTACAAAATTCTATTCTGACTTGAGTAATTCATTGGGATTTAGAATTTAAATCCCTGGGGACCATTAAATAATATATTCAGTCTCAACCCTAATTTTACCCTTAATAGTCAGAATGGGGAGAGCAAATTTGGGAATGTTGATAGTTATTAAAAAATTGAAAAATATTCATGAAACATTTAAAAATATGCAGCACAAAGAAAAAAGCTTAGAAGGGGAAACAGAGGAGGAGAGCAATGTAACTTCTGTGTCAAATATAACATATATATATATATTTAAAATCCAGCTCTGTATAATAATAAACTATAACACTATCTTGCATTTATATGGAGCCTCTGCTCATTTTATTCTCACAACAGCCATAGGGGTGGGTGTTATTATTATAGATATTAAGAGATTAAAGGGAAAGGAGAAGTGGCTTTGGATTCCATCCATAGACTCAACAACTCCTGTCGGTTCCCTGGAAATAATAGTATAATACAATACAATAATACAATCAGTGGGTTCCTCTGCGGAATTGGAACACAAATTAGTCTTATCCTTCTCCACTCAGGCTTCAAGACAGGAATAATGGAAATGTCGAAGAGTTGAAAGCAATTTTCTACAAGTCAAATAAGTGTCCTGATTGAAAGAACCACAGAGGCATCAAGGAAAAATCATTTTAAAAATAACTTCGAATGCCTAAGGGCTTCCCCAGCTGTCTGGTGGGATCTGTTTCACCAAAAAGCTAAAAGAATTCTTCCACTATGAGCTAGAGATGGGCGATTCTTCCCTCTGTGGGAAGGAAGGCGAATTGCATCTGAAGACCAACAGATGGCAGTCGAGAGCAAGAAGAGGTCGCTAAGTGAGGCGTGGGGACATCCTCAGAGGACCGACAGCTGGTTGGTTTAGGTTTAGGTTTTGGCGTCTTGGCTTGCTCCGCTGCTTCATTGAATGTCTTTTGCTTTTAACCAATGTGTCCTCTGATGGAAAAAAATAGAAAAAGCCAGCCTCTCTGGGAACTCACGAGCCCGGTTTTCGAGGGTGTGCCGAGGGCGCAGCCCCTCCAGGCAGAGGCGACGTCGATTTAGCACCTACGAAGGAAGGACCTCTAAACCAAAAAGGGACCTCAGAGATCTTCTGCTCCGGTCCGGGTGTGAACCAAGATGCCTCCGTAGCCCACAAGGCGGAGCCTTTGCTTAACGGCGGCGGGAGGGGGAAACTCTGGAACCCTATCCCAGCGCTTTCCATTTTCGGAGGTTTCTAATCGTGGGGAAGCTCTTCTGGACACCAAATCCAGCTCTACCTCTTTGTAAAAGCGACTCCCCATCCCTGGGTCTGACCTCTTCCCTGGGGCCGCTCTGCCGCCAATCCCGAACCGGTGGAGTAGGGCGACGCCTCCCTCTCCCCATCCCTCCTCCTACGCGCTGTCCCGAGGGGTGCCGAAGAATGGCCCCAGGAAATTAGCCCTGGACTGGACTCCTGGACCTGGATCCTCTGGGAGCAAGAGCTGAAGAATCGTAATGAATGGGCCACATTCGCAGCGTGCTTTAATTCTGCAAAGCAACACACGCATACACAAACTTATACATGGATGCAAAACTTAAAGCACTACAGAAATATTTATATATAAATAAATAACTCATCTATCAATAAATAAATATAATAAATTATATATATATATATAAACCACTATGATTATCCACTTCTTGCTCCTAGAGGTATGACACATGTAGAGACACATGTAGCATGTATGTTGTGTGTACATATAGTCACATATAAACAACATGCATACACATATTCATTTGATATGCTAACTTGCTGAGAAAGGTACTTTCAGGCCCTTCAGTTCCTCCAATTGATCCACATAAGACATGAACTCAAGGCCATTTGCCATCCAGGGTGACTTCCTCTTCCTCTGGACATTTCAGTTTAATCAGCAGATAAATCAGTTAATGAAGAGAACCAGCCTCTTCAAGAAATTCTCTTGGGTTCAAGCACCTTGAAGGGAAGCCAAGAGTTGTTGGAATATGGGTGAAAGGCTTAAAGATTAAGGAAGGAACGACCTGGATAAAACAAACACACACACAAGACAGATCTTCAGTCATGTCGGCCTGTCAGCTCCTCCTCTGAAGACAGACAGACAGACAGAGAGAGAGAGAGAGACAGAGAGAGAGACAGATAGACAGACAGAGAGAGGGACAGAGAGAGGGACAGAGACAGAGACAGACAGACAGAGACAGAGAGATAGAGAGAGACAGAGAGGGAGAGAGAAAGAGAGAGAGAGAGGAGAGAGAGAGGGAGGGAGAGACAGAGAGAGAGAGACAGACAGAGAGACAGAGACAGAGACAGAGAGAGGGAGAGAGAGAAAGAGAGAGACAGAGAGAGAGGGAGACAGGGAGAGAAGGAGACAGGGAGAGAAGGAGACAGGGAGACAGAGACAGAGAGAGGCAGAGAGGGAGCTGAGCAAGCTGCATTGATTTAGGATACTAGGATTGGGATGTCAATCAAACAAGTAAAACAACAGAAGTATTACCACAATATTGTAACCAATTACAAGATAAAGGAACAGATAGCAACACAATTGTCCAGCTGGGCACCCAGCAAAGAGGCTCACTTCAAAGTTCTTCCCGACTTGGATCAAACCTTCTTCCCAGAACACTGGCACCAAGCTTATTTAGTTGTTAAGTGTAGGTCTTCGACTTTACAAAGGACCTACACAATTTGCTTGCTAGCCTTCAGACTGCAGATAATAATAGAGGCTTAATTTTAAAGTTCATTTTAAGTCCCACCCTATTGAAGGATTCAGAAATCCATCATATGAAATATTAGAAATCTATCTGGTCCATGAACCCTTTGCTCATTAGAATCAGCATTTGAATACATCTTTACTATCTTCATGATTTGTTATAACTGAAACGCTTCACTTAACAAGCACTTAATAATGTTCATGTGAAGCACTGGGGGTACAAAGAAAGGCTGTTGTGGTGCTCTAGATGTGACTTTCCCAACTTGAGCCATTATCACCTTTTTTTCTTAAGGCCTTACTTTCTTCTTCAAATCAATACTTAGTATTGGTTTTAAGGCAGAGGGGCAGTAAGGGTTAGGCAATTGGGGTTAAGTGTCTTGCCCATGATCACACAGCTAAGAAGTGTCTGAGCCAGAGTTAAACTAGGTCCTTCCTTTTCTAGGTCTGACTATCCACTGAGCCACCTAACTCCCCATCATTACACCATTTTTTCCTGGAAGCCATGTTTCTCTCAATATAGCCCAATATTACTTGGGAACCCTATTTGTGTCTCCATCAACATACCATGGGTTTCTTTTTTTGAAAATTTTATTTAATTAGTCAATTTAGAACATTTTTCCTTGGTTACAAGAATCATATTCTTTACCTCCCCTCCCCCACCACTTCCTGTGACTGACGAGCAATTCCACTGGGTATTACATGTGTCCTTGATCAGAACCTATTTCTATGTTGTTGATGTTTGCACCAGGATGTTCATTTAGAGCCTACATCCCCAATCATATCCCCTAGACCCATGTAGCCAAGCAGTTGTTTTTCTTCTGTGTTTCTGCTCCCACAATTCTTTCTCTGGATGTGGATAGTGTTCTTTCTCATAGGTCTCTCAGAATTGTCCTGGATCATTGCATTGCTGCTACTAGAGAAGTCCATTACATTCGATTGTACCACAGTGTATCTGTCTCTGTATACAATGTTTTCCTGGTTCTGCTCTTCTTGCTCTGCATCACATGGAATCCCTCCAGTTCATTATTCCTCTGAGCACAATAGTATTCCATCATCAACAGATACCACAGCTTGTTCAGCCATTCCCCAATTGATGGGCATCCCCTCGTTTTCCAGTTTTTGGCCACCACAAAGAGTGCAGCTAATGAATATTTTTGTACATGTCTTTTTTCTTATTATGTCTTTGGGGTACAAACCTAGCAGTAATCTGGCTGGATCAAAGGGCAGACAGTCTTTTATCACCCTTTGGGCATAGTTCCAAATTGTCTTGCAGAATGGCTGGATCAATTCACAACTCCACCAACAATGCATTAATGTCCCTACTTTGCCACATCCCCTCCAGCATTCATTACTTTCCTGGCTGTCATGTTAGCCAATCTGCTAGGTGAGAAGTGATACCTCAGAGTTATTTTGACTTGCATCTCTCTGATTATAAGAGATTTAGAACACTTTTTCATGTGCTTATTAACAGTTTTGATTTCTTTATCTGAAAATTTCCTGTTCCTGTCCTTTGCCCATTTATCAATTGGGGAATGGCTTGACTTTTTGTACAATTGATTTAGCTCTTTATAAATCTGAGTAATTAAGTCTTTGTCAGAAGTTTTTGTTATGAAGATTGTTTCCCAATGTGTTGCTTCCCTTCTAATTTTGGTTGCATTGGTTTTGTTTGTACAAAACCTTTTTAATTTAACATAATCAAAATTATTTATTTTACATTTTGTAATTTTTCTAAGTCTTTCTTGTTCTTAAAATCTTTCCTTTTCTCAAGATCTGACATGTACACTATTCTGTTTTCACCTAATTTACTTATAGTTTCCTTCTTTATATTCAAGTCATTCATCCATTCTGAGTTTATCTTTGTGTAGGGTGTGAGATGCTGATCCAAACCCAATATCTTCCATACATACCAGGGGTTTCTTGAGAGAATGTCTTCTCTATCAGACTCTGAACTTATTCAGGGCAGGAGCTATGTCTCCCCCATTAGTCTAGGTCCTGTCTGAGAGCCAAGGTTGTCTTTGCCCAAATGTGGCTGTCCCTTGGAGGCAGGGGCCATGTCTTCTCCATCAGACTAGAAGCTTCCTGGGGACTATGTCTTCCATTAAACAAGGTATCCCTTCAGGAGAGCTTGTTTTTCTTATACAACCAAAGGCTCCCTAAGGGCAAGAATTGTGTCCCATTTCTCTTGATTTGAACCCATTGCTTTGTTGATAGTATTTGCATTAGAGTGTTCATTTAGAGTCTCTCCTCTGTGATGTCCCCTCAACCTCTGTATTCAGGCAGTTGCTTTTCCTCGGTGTTTCCACTCCCATAGTTTATCCTTTGCTTATGAATGGTGTTTTTTTCTCCTGGATCCCTGCAAAAGTGTCCCATTTCTCAAACTCTATCCCATCCAAATGGTATAATAATAATTCACATTTATATACATTTCCTTTCCTCCCAATCCTGTAGGACATTTTGACATAAAGGAGGGAAACAACTTGCCCCCAGGGTCACCCACTTCATAAATGGCAGATCTGGGATAGGAAAGATCCAAATCTCTGGACTACGTGACCCTTCCTATCTGTGGAGTAGTGCCTCAAAGGTCTAGATAATCTATTCTCCAGGAACATGAAAGAACCAGATGAAATGTTTTCTCCTTGTAGATTCCTTGGTTTACGGTATTTGTTGTCTATTGACCCTAAGCTATTTTCCCGCCTTTCTCAAGGCGTTCACCACCTGGTCACCATCTTGCTTCTCCTCAAATCCTTCTCTCCTTAACGCTGGGGATTTTGTCCTACATGAGAGTGCTCCCTCAAACTCCCTAACCTCCCATTTCCTCGACATCCTTAAATCTCATCACTCCAATGCAGCCACTCACAAAGATCCTGTCATCACCCACAAATTTTCTACTTCCCAAGTTAGAAATTCTGATATTCCTATCTGATCATACCTGGTATCATTCTACCAATCTCCTGCCCTTGCTCTGTGTTCTCACTGAGACCTCAGGACTTCCCCGGCCATTATTGCTTCTGTGGCTTCACTTTCTTCCCTCTCCAACCTGAAGTCCATAATTAGCCATTTTGACCCTGCACTGTCCACTGCTTTTGACTGTTTCAATAAATCAGTAAAGCATTTATTAAGCCCCTACTATATTCAGGCCATTATTAAGGACCGGGGATAGAAAAACAAACAAAGATAGTCCTAACCTTAAGAAACCTACAATTTAATCAGTGAGCCTTATATGACCCAGTGGTTGATCAGGAATGTTGATACAGCTAAAAGAGGTTCTTTTTGGGTTGGGGGGAAGAACAGTATCTCTCAGAGTCTCATCCTAGAGGCTCAGGGGTTGAATGGTAAGGAATAAGGAGGAAAAGATACAGTGGGTTAGAAGCCACATCAGTCACCTTATCACCCCTGAGCCCTAGGGTGGTCTCCATTGTCGTCCAACCAGTTTCAGGTTGAACTATGCAACATAATCCCTGGCTTTCTGCCTCCAGCTGTCCCGTCTATAATCACGATGGAAGAGGCTGTCTCCTTTGCCAAGGACTAAGTACCTTGTAGTGTCTCCACTGTTCTGTCCAAGACCAGCAATGGCTCTCATCAAGAGAGTCAAGCTATGATTATGGGTGCAGCACTGATAAGCAGAACAAAGACATAGTGGATGTTATAGTCCAGAATCCAAGAACGAGGTCTGCTTTCCCTCTGGCAGAGTAAATGAGCAAATGGCACCAGATGTTACTCCACCCAGACCCTTAACTTTGCTCTTAAGGACAAACAGGCATTTGGGGGAGAATGGACAAGCACATAGCTGGGGAGGGATTTTGCTGGTGATGTTGCCTCTTGGAGTATAGCTGGAGGCTGCCTTTCTCTGCTTGGTCTCCCTGTTGGCTTTTGGGAGAGATTGCAGGGCAGTTGATGCTGGGAAATCTGGTCCTGAGAGAGAATCCAATGGGTTGGGAGACTGCCTTGTGAAAACCATCAAGTTTGATGGAATTCATGGCTGATATCAAGGCTTCAGTGCCTCTGAGTAGATCTCATTGTATGCAGAGAAGCATAGCAGAAGATATACTCCCAGATCCCAAGAACACTCTTCATGATAAGTTGGATGATTGCACAGTGACTGATAGAGCAGGTGTGGTCTACTATCCCTTTGCTACAGGAAGGTGGTGAATTATGGGGGAGTTTGGGTGCAAAGGAGACAATATCACATATACTGGGACAATTGACTGCTGGAGATGGATTGTTAAACATGAACTTGGCAGGGGCAGCTAGGTAGCACAGTGGATAGAGAGCCAGGCTTGAAGATGGGAAGTCTTGGGTTCAAATCTGGCCTTAGACACTTCCTAGTTGTGTGACTCTGGGTAAGTCACTTAACCCCAATTGCTTAGCCCTTGCAACTCTTAAGTCTTAGAAGTGATCCTAAGACAGAAGGTTAGGTTAAAAAAAGAGGAACCTGACAAAGCTTTCTTCAAGGGTGCCTGGTCCAATGTTTTTGGAGCTTTTGTTCTTGTCTTGTGTAATGAAGAAAGTAATCTAAGTATATCTGAACTAAAAAGGAAAACTGAATATAGATCATGTAAAATACTTAATCAAATTTAGCATTTTGGATCATTAACCTTCAAGAAACTGTTTGTTTGTTTACCCAGTCCAAGATCATGTTTGTAGAGAAGCCAGGAAACACTCTTAGAAAAAAGAGATTCATTGTGATCTGACATCATGTACCATAGTCTGTCCTGGTAGGTTCCCACCACAAGTTGTGCTCTTGCATTTCCAGGTGCTCCCTGGCAACATGTGTGTTCTCGGTTCGGCTCCTTTTTCTGTGTTAGTGCCTGGTGATCTACGCTTGGCCTTTCTGATGGCACCATCTCTTCAATCCATGAGCACATCTCCTTTATTTTCAGTTCTTCACTGCCATAAAGAGTGCATAGAACAGGAAACAAATCATGTTCTAGGAATAATCTTGTGCCATAAGAAACAATGAATATGAATTCAGAGAATCATGGGGAGACTTAAGTGAACTGATGGGGAGTAATGGGGAGTACGTAGAGCCAGAACATTGTCTAAAAACTCTGCAATAAAAGGAATAGAAAGGGCAAGCTCCTCCTTGAACAGCAGTGGGGGCAATCTTGTTGGGGAACATGGCCAGTCTTGTCAGACTCAACTGATAGTTGATTAGTTTTGCTGAACTTTCTTTCCTTCTTTTCTTCTTTCTTTCTTTCTTTCTTTCTTTCTTTCTTTCTTTCTTTCTTTCTTTCTTTCTTTCTTTCTTTCTTTCTTTCCTCCTTTCCTCCTTTCCTCCTTTCTTTCTTTCTTTCTTTCTTTCTTTCTTTCTTTCTTTCTTTCTTTCTTTCTTTCTTTCTTTCTTTCTTTCTTTCTTTCTTTCTTTCTTTCTTTCTTTCTTTCTTTCTTTCTTTCTTTCTTTCTTTCTTTCTTTCTTTCTTTCCTCCTTTCCTCCTTTCTTTCCTCCTTTCCTCCTTTCTTTCTTTCTTTCTTTCTTTCTTTCTTTCTTTCTTTCTTTCTTTCTTTCTTTCTTTCTTTCTTTCTTTCTTTCTTTCTTTCTTTCTTTCTTTTCTTTTTCTTTGTTACAAGGGATGAATGGCTGTCTTCTAGGGAGGGGAGGGCTATATTTGAAAATGAAGACTATATCAAAAACAATGGCTATCAAGAAAGGTACCTAGTGTGCTACTAATGGGGAAAAAAATCAGTTCTCTAGAACTGATGAGTTAGTATATTGATTTAATTGGTTTGGGGAATATAACAGTTACTGTGGGTTCAAGGAGGCAGATCAACTTAGACTATTTAGTTGAAATGCTATTTTGTAGAACCATAAGTTTGTGTTTAACTCTTTATTTAAAAATTAATTCTTGGGAGCAGCTGGGTGGCTCAGTGGATAGAGAACCAGGCCTGAAGATGGAAGGTCCTAGGTTTAAATGTGACCTTAGACACTTCCTAGCTGTGTGAGCCTGGGCAAGTCACTTAGCCTCATTGCTTACCCCCCTTTTGCCTTAAAACTAATATATAGTATTGATTCTCTGACAGAGGGTTAGAGTAAAAAAGCCATTCTCCCATTTGTACTTGAGCACTCCATATCCTATTGTTTCATAGTTGAATATTGACAATTATGATGGTCAGTGTTGGGCATCCTGTTGTAAAATGATACATAACATACACACACACACAAATGTATTCTGCCTGAAGGAGATCAAACCCAGCTATTATCTTTCTACATCCCTTCTTATGGCTCCCATGGGTACCATTAAATACCATTCTGCCAAGTTTAGGGGGAATCAATCGGCCTTCTGAGTGCCAGGTGTATCAGTGGGGTGATAAAAAATGCTATATATTTCCAGAGGACAGTAAGAAGAACTATGCATCCCCTTAAGGCATGTTTGCAATGAATGAGGTCCATGTACCTCCTGACTTTTCTAGCCCTAAGGATCATTTATTGGTTTAGTTAGCTCTCTTGATAGATGTCATCAGTCCTTTTTGGAAAAAAAAAGGACAAACAAATAATCTTGGCCTTCTTGACATAGGCCATTCTCCCTTATGCACAAATAAGATTTTGTCTCCGACAACCACAAGTCCCCTCCAGCTCCTCACCAGGCTCAGAGGACAGAAGCCCAACTTGGATTTGGGACTCTAAGGGCAGTGAAAATAAAAAGATTTTTGCAAGATTGAACAGAAACATGGTATTCAGGTTATCCAATGCAAGTGGTTCCATTTCTGCTTTTAAAGTTCCTTATTTAAAAAATACAGAAGTGTTCATTCAATGACTATGTGAAGTTCCTCTATCTACATTAGTTATTTCCCATTAGTTAGAAAGAAGGGAGAAAGAAAAACTTGAGCAGGGAGGGCATTGCCTATTTCAGGAGAAATGAATAAAGGCTCTTTTATTTTAATTCTTTAATTTTTAGAATATAATAATTCTTTAAATTTTAAAAAAATAATTCTTTAAATAAATCTAAAAAAATTCTTTAATTTTTATAATAAAATATGCATAGTATGTAAATATATTCAAATACACAGACGGATGAATATAATTTTATATATTTATTTTCTACATAATAAACATATCCGCATTTTATTTTTGAAATACAAGCAAAAAGATAATCTTGTAAATTTTTTGTTTTGTAGGCAAGGTTCCCCTACCCTGCCACCCCAACTTCTGTTAGAAGGGAGTTTTCAAGGAAAACAAGTATTTCAGGGAAGACTGAACAGACACAAGGACTTAAAACCATCCCCTCCTTCTCAATAAGTCTGTGCTTGTTAGTAACGGAGGTTATTTGGGCAAGGATGCTATGTAGTTCTATAGTAACTCTATATTAATGGTGCCTCATATTTCTAATTGGAATTACTCATATAAGTAACATTTGAAGGAAAGCCTTCTCTTCTGTGTAGTCATAGTTAGAGAAACTATATCTTTCTGTTTTTATTAAACCGTTACCTTCTCTTAGAATCAATACTGTATGTTGCTTTCAAGGCAAAAGAGCCGTTAGAGCTAGGCAACTGGGGTTAAGTGACTTGCCCAGAGTCAGCTAGGAAGTGTCTGAGGCCAATTTGAACTCAGGTTCTCCTGTCTCCAGGCCTATCTCTTTAGCAGCTTATACCATGTCTTCTTCAGAGCAGAACTGGGTACAAGAAATTTAGCAGTTATCTGTTAATATACAGCTATTTTTCATTCTTGAAAAGCAATTTCCCCATAAATGGAGGGTGACTAGTAAAGGAGGGAGAGATTCCACAATATGTGGTATGCTCAAAGGAAAATGTAGTTGCAATGAGAACAAAGGCTCAGAGATCCCTTATTTTCCTGCTCTGCAAAAAATAATCAACATCTTCACCTTTATCTTGTTTTCACAAGCTATTTCCTGAATTTTGAGGAAGAATAAAATAAGTCAAGAACAAGCGATTGGTTCTTCCAAAATGTCATCATTTTATTCACTTCATATTATCATAGACTTTTTCCTGGATGGAGATGAGTTCAGGTATAAAGAAGGATTTTGGATTGTTGGCTGAGGAAGTGGCAATGACCTGGGATATACGGATAGGAAAACATTCCCCAAACCCTTCTTCCAGGTAGTATTGTCTAAACCAAATTCTCTTCCTCCCCATCCTCACACTTAGCAGAACCTCCACCATCATCCCTGAGAACGTGCTTTGGAATCTCCTTCTCCTCAAATACTCTTGAGCTTTTCTTCTCTTTATTCCTTCCCAGCAATAATCATTCCCCTATAATTCTGTGTGTGTGTTAGATGCACGGATAGTAGAAACAGGGTCATAAACCCTGGAGGAAAAGAAAAGTTATCATGTCATTGCCTCCAAGGTTGGAGTAGGTATAGAAAGATGGACAGAGATCATCAAAATGATAGATCAGAGAAAGACAATAAAAATGTTTCCAGTGCTATATAGATCCAGCCTGAAGATGTAACCAGTACTTTCTTTGTATGGGTATTGATTTGTAAAGATGAGTTCCTAAATCTATAAGGGCCAGTGACTGTATGAATGTTTTTGCCCAATCTTTTGTTTGTTTGTTTGTTTCCCCACAATTAACAAGAGTTTATTTTCTCTTTTATCTACCTCCCATTGAGAAAAAAGCAAGAAAACAAGTTTCTCCAAAGGTCATGACCAATAATGGAAGCCTCATTCTGCATCTTGAATCCCTCCCATCTCTGTCAATAGATATACAGCAAGGTTTCACCCTCTATCCTGGAATCAGTGGTGATCCTCATATTGGTTAGAGTTCTTAAGTCTTTCAAAGTTATTTGATTTTACAATGATGTTTATCAGTTCATACAAATCTTGTACAAATGGGTTTTTTCCTGTTTTCTTTGATGCCTTCTAGTCTAGTAGTAGTACATGATTCTTTGGGTACTCATATTTGAAAATATGAAAAGTAATTTATTAAGTTCTTGCTATATGTTAAGCATTATTTAATGTGTCACATTTCTGATGAGAGGGGGCTTCTTTATCTCGTATCCCTCATCACTTCTACTATTTCTGCTTCTTGGTCTCCGATTTGTCTGTATTTTTCTGACTGCATGTGACTATGCTTTCCCTTCATTTCTGTGTCTTTCCTTTCTTCGTTTTGGCTTCTGGTCTCTTTCTTGTCTTTTTCTTTCTTTCTTTCTTCTTTCTTTTTTTTGGTGCTTCTGTGTCACTCACTTTCTGTCTTCACTTATTTCTCATCTTTGGTCTCTTTCTTCAGGCATTCTTCTGTTTCCATTTCATGGCTTCTAGCCTGTGAAGTCTACAGGACCTGACTTCAAATCCAGCCTCAGACACATCATAGGGATGTGACCTTGGACAATTCACTTCATCCCTGTTTGCCTCAGTTTCCTCATCTGACAAATGTACTGGAGAAGGAAATGGCAAACCACTCCAGCATATTTGTCAAGAAAACCTCAAACGGGGTCATGAAATCAGACATGGCTTAACAACTGCTTTGCCATCTCTGCTTGTTTATCTCTCGCTCTCTGCAAGGTCTCCGCCTTCGTTTCCGAGACTTCTTCTGGAGTCCGCCCCTTTCCCTGCCTGTGCCACGGGCTTCCGTTCCTCGTCCAGGTCATGGGATCGCAAGGGGCGTGAACGTCTGGGGCCGGTCACATGGCCTCCTAAGAGGGTCGTTATGCGCATGGTGTGAACATGGTGCCCTGGCGCCACCCTCAGGGCCCTCGGAGACTGGAGAGCTCTCCTTCGTCTCCGGGTGTATCTTCCGTCCTCCGCCAAGCTCCCCACTCCCGGCGCCCCACCCAAGTCCGCCTGGAATTCCCTCTCCTTGCTTAAGCTTCCTTACTTAGCGACGACTCACGCGTGTGACGCCATCACGCCAGGATGGGGGAGCAGAGCTATGCGAGGGTCTCTCCGAGCCCCAGAGCTTTCTGGGAAATGAAGTCCTGGAGCCACATCCCCGCCTGGGTCGTGGCTTCTAGGGGTAGGGGGTGTGGCTGGGGGTGGGGTGGGCCGTAGTGGGTGGAGGAAAGTGCCCCACGTGGTTAGGAACTCCATCCCAAGTGTAGAAGGAGGGAATTGGGTGTTGACTTAGACTGGAAAACTGGGGTTCGAAACCTCCTTCTGACATTTACTGGCCGAATGACCTCGGGTGACTCATTCAATCTCAGGCTTGGATACTTGCCTTGGTGCTTATATAACGCTTTAAGGTTGGCAAAATGCTTGATTCTAACAACCTTAGAAAGTAGGTCGTTATTATCCCCATTTTAATGCTATCTACTTGGACTGAGGAAATCTTGGCTCCTGAGAGTATTTGCAGATCCGCGTTTATCAGCCAGGGCTCAGGAGGCTCCTCGCAGAAGGAACTTCGCTCCGGACTCCGATCAGCTTCAGACAAGGAGCCTGACTCCCCCTAAAGAAAAGGGTCCTCAGGATTTCTGGCTCGGCATCCCCCAAGCCTCGGGTCCCAGGGAAAATTCCTATGTAAAGCTTAGGTTCCACTCCAGTCCCAGCATCTGCCAAAAGGGATTAAGAAGATCTCCTCCCCAAAGTTCCTAATAACTATGCAAAGTAATGAATGGGCAGCCAGTAATTCTGCCCCCACGAAAGAAGGGAGTCCTCAGCGCACCCCAGTTTCCAGCCAGCTCTGGCGTGTTTTCATATTTTTCTGATCCTTTAGAAGCATCCTTGTCCCAATCACCCTTCAGAGGGTCCCTTGTTCTTAGGGAAAGAGGCGAATAGCTGGAGGAGGGAGCTAGGACTTTACACAGCTAGTTCCTGGCTCAGGGGAAAGGCTGAAATGCATTTTGGCTTAAATCTCTGCCTGGAGGTCCAGTTTTCAGACCACCTGGGCACCTACATGTATGTGCTGCCATGTTTATGTAGCTAAAATTCCGAGCTCTATACGATGCTCTCCCCAGTCCCCCTTAATGCTAGTTGCCCGGGTGGAGACTTCTTGGTAAGGTGGATTATTGATTCACCAGCATAAATACTTTTACCTGTGTTCAGTCCAGACCATTCTTATGGTACCAAGAATTTTTACCTCCTAGATCAAACTCCACTGCTTATGACTTAAAAAACAACAACCAAACAACTCTTCCTTCTGTCTTAGAATCAATGCTGCTATTGGTTCCAAGGCAGAGCTCAGAAGGGCTGGGCAATGGGGGTTAAGTGACTTGTCCAGGGTCACACATCTAGGATGGCCTGAGGCCAGATTTGAACCTAGGACATGTCTGGCCCTGTATCCACTGAGCCATCAAGCTGTCCCTACTGCTTATGACTTAAAGCAGGAAGCACATTTGTTCTCAGGTTAATACCAGGAAGCTCAGAGCTATAGCATAATGCAAGACAATCATATTATGAACCCATTAAGCCTCTCTTGTTTTAACACACAGTGGTAAAGGGCATTGGGCTTTGGGATTAGACCTGTGAGTTCATTAGTAGAGGGAATTTCCAGGTGAGGAATCTGTGCTTCCCAATGCAGGTTGGCAGATTCTAGCCTGGGGAGGAAAATCTTTTCCCTGACATTAATGTCTTACGGCAGTTGGGAAACAATAGAAAGATATAAATTTAATTTGCCACTTTATTAAGGTGATGGGGAAGTAAGAGGCTTTGGAGGTGAACAATCAGTTTATAATTTGTGATGTGAAAAAAGGAAAATCATTCTCCACAACGCACAGGGAGCATATCCTAGTTGCCTAATTATTCTCCAAAGGTTCTATAATCATCATAAAGCTCTGGCTGATAACAGTGCTTAGGAGGGACATTGTTGTCAGTCAGTGGGCATCATAGCCCATTGTAGAATTGCTGGCCAATATTTGCCAGGATCAGGACGGCTGGGCTGGGAGCATGGGAGTGTGGGGGCTCGGAGGGCACATTAGCTCTTCTCTATGGAAAGAAGTTGTTCTGAGAGACTTATATTAGAGTACACAAATGTACAAATTCCATTTCGCCTGCCCGAATATAACCTGTCAGTGTGAAGCTTTAAAAATCGAAAAGCCAGATTACTGTTGACTATGGTTTTGATTTCTTGGATTAAAACAGTTTTTCTCATGGCTGATCAGACCCAGAGAAGTAAAATTGTCCTGCCCAGAACAGCAAACACAAGATACAAACAGAAACTTCTGACAGCATCTACTTGGTCTGCATGACAAAGAATGAATGAAGAAGGAAAACTTTTCTCCTGAGGAAATAGACAGGACAGTAGTCTGAACTATTTTGGATGATTATGGGGTTCTATTCCTGTTTCGAAAGGACTGGGAAATGGGCAGTCAGGTAGCTCAGTGGTCAGAGAGCCTATTGCTTAGCCCTTACCATGCTTCTGCCTTGGAACTGATACCGTATTTGGTATCCAGTTTAAAACAAAAGGGAAGTGTTTAAGACACACACAAAAATGATTGGGAGGTTTTTCTGTCCTGAAAATCTGTCAAGTAGCCCCCTCAGTGGGTGTGGAACTGTGGCCTTCCTCCTCACTGTTCTTATTCTGCCCAATCTTAACCTCCTAGTCAGATTTCTCCCATATTATTCCAAATTCTTGTCTCACCAGATGCTCTGAGTTAGAATCATGGACTGATTGTGAAGGTTCAAGTTTCTCTTGATCTCTCTTTCTGTCTTCCTCTCTAAACAAAATGGACAAATGCCCATTTGATTGCCTTTTGATTGCACAGAACCATTGGCTAACTTGGGCAAATAGGAAAAAAGACAGTAGGGGGGAGATCTGAGGTCAGAGGAAAGTGTTAGGCAGGGAGAGATTGAAGAAGGGAAGAGAGAGGTCACTGAAGAGGCCAGGATGGAACGACATAGATCAATGGAAAACCATCCACTAGGAAAGAAATCAAAACTCTCAACAATCCTATGAAGAAATGTTTCAAATCACTCAAAAATAAGAGAACCACAAATCAAAATGAGTCTGATATTCTTCTGCCCACTCTTTAGACTGGGAAAAAATGGCAAAATAGCAAAATGGCATTTGTTGGATGGGTGAAGGAAGTACAGGTGTTCAAATGTATTGTTGGTTGAACTGGGAATTGGCACAACCATTATGGAAAAAGGATTAAGACTATACCTCAAAGGGCATTAGATTATATACTGTGAAGAGATAAAGAAATGTGGGAAAAGGGCCATAGATAAAAACCTATCCTTACTAGCTTTTTCTGTGAAATGAAGGGGAGAGGGGATACACCCATCAATTAGGCAATGGATGAACAAATAATATTGTATGTAGTAGAAATGACAAAAGGGACAGATACAGAGAAACTTGGGAAGAACTGTATGAATTAATGTAGAGTGAAGTGAGAAGAACCAAGAGAGAATAATTTAAATGACTATGAAGATTGGATAGAATGCTGGGCCTGGAGTCAGGATGACATCTTCCTGAGTTCAAATCCAGTCTCAGATACTTAACAATTATGTGACCCTAAATAAGTCACTTCACCCCATTTGCCACAGTTTCCTTATTTGTAAAATGAGCTGGAGAAAGAAATGAAGTCAGGAAGAGTTAGTGTACTGAAAATGGCCATCAACTACTACCAACAACATTGTAAAAAGAATTAACTGGGAAAGACTTGAGTCTTGTGAGGATGGCAATGATAAAAATATGACTCCCCCTTCCCCCCAATACTGAAGATCTTCCCTTCTGGTAGCGTGGATTACACATGCAGAATCAGACTTACGGTGTTTTTAAATACAGTCAACATGTAGGCTTTCTACATGTGATTCCACTTTTTGTAACAAGGTTAGGCTCTTCTTGGGGGGTGGGGAGAAGAGTTGGGAGGAAATGAGCGGGTAGTGGAATTGAGGGGGATATTGGAACTAAGAGTCAAGAGGAAAAAAAGAAAAGTGAGTCATGAATTATTAAAAATAAACTGAGGAAAGCAGAAGGAAATGCAGCCAGGGACAGAGACAATTTGGCATCTGTGGGAGTCTCTCCCTCCTTTTGTCTCTCTCTGTATCTGTCTCTTTGTCACCTCAGCCCACCCATTGATATCCCAATCCCTGAAAAATTGTTCCTAGATGGAGTGCTAGAGCTGCCAGGTAAAATTTGACCGATGCTTCCCCCCAAGCCCCACCAAGCTGTACAAAACAGAAAAAACCAAACTACACAAAAGAAATTCTGTTTCATGTGAAGTCCCCCCTTTTAGTCTTTTGTGCATATTGCAATGTTCTCCCCTTTGAGACTTATTTTGTTTGTAATAAAAAAGGAAAACATTTAAAAAGAGAGTCCTGGCTTAGGACATAGCCCAGAATCATGGGATTGTAGATTTAGAACTTAGAGGCCACTCATCCCATTCCTTTATTTTATAGGGGAGGAAACTAAGGCCCAGGAAGTAAATAAGTAGAAACATGGGTCTTCTTTGAACTAAGGTAAATTCACCCTTAAGCAAATGTTTGTTTTTCATGTCTTAATATCTGTTTGGAACAGCTATGGTAAGCAGCGTGATGAAGATCAAGAGAGCAATGCCAAAGAGCAGGAATGCTGCCATGGTTTCCTGCCATCTTCCTGCAGCAGTCTGAGGCTGTAGATTAGAAGATGGGCAGTGGGGGATCAATGGAATGGTAACTTCCAAAGGACAGAAGAGGACATCCATGTCCAGGTGGGAGGACAACGATTTGTTGAATTGCTTAACTGTAGGGGGAACACTCTGAAGGGAAGAAGAAAAGGGATAGATCAGGAAAACAAAAACTGGAACAGATTTAGGATGTGTTTAGGAGAGATAGAGGGATAGGGGACTGTGATAGGAGAGAAGACTTTCAGTGTTGAGTCTGGGAACAGTTCCAAATGGTGGTCAAAGAGAAGGTGTTTCCATTTCCAAGATTTGGGTTACACTGGCTCCTTGTATGATTTTTGACACTCCCTGTGCCTGATTTTCCTTCTTTGTAATATTAAGGGGTTGGATTGCTCATTAATAAAGTCTCTTACAGCTCTGAAATCCCATGATTTGGAGGCTGTGGGGCTGTGTTACAGAGCCCTCAATGTCCCTGCCCTAAAATCTGAGCCCTTCTCCAGAAACTGCCGGGGCCCCAATTCCTCTCTCTCCTCCTTTCCGTATGTCTCAGATCCACTTTCAGATGTGCTCACTTCCCTAAGGTACCAAACCCCACAGGAAAGCCCCAGCACAGTGATGTTAGAATCTCAGATCTGACCATGTCATCTCCTCACTCAATAAACTCCAGTGACTCCCTTTTACCAACAGCATCAAATATAAAATCAACCTGTCATTTGAAGCTGATCATAGCCTGGCCCCCTCTTACCTTTCCAGTGTGCTTACATTTTATACCCTTCCATCAAGTGCTATTCCATTCCACCAATTTCAGGGGCATTGATTGTCTTGAATTCTAAGTTTATCAGTGGGCCAGCCCAAAACTTTATATATTTCCTTTGGATGTTAACAGTAAACTTGTACCCATTTATTCCACTCTTGGAAAAAACCAAATCCCACATTGTTGAGTTTTCCACATCCATTTGACATTTTAGTAACCTTTCTTGATAGAAAGAAAAGCCATCTTTTTATCCAATCCATCCCAGATTATCCAGTCTGGAAGTTCTTCACCTTTTTTTTGTTATAGACCCCTTGGGCTAGTGACACCTATGGATGCTTTCTTAGACTCATGCTTTTAAAGGCATAAAATAAAATGCCTAGGATGACAAAGGAAATAAATCAGAAACCCAGAGCTATGCAAACAGAAAGTTAAGTGACTTGCTCAGTTATCATTGAGCAACAGGATGGAATTCAGCCTTTTCTGCTTGGGAGGCAATGTTGCCCTGTGCCTTCCCATTGCTTGGACTGGGTATAGGATATTATGTCAGATAGTCGTATGGAACCACAGACAGAGTGTTCCTTTTAGAGTTCAAACCCTGCTTCTGATCTTTACCAGCTCTGTGACCCTAGGCAAGTCACTTAACTTTTCCAAGACTAAATTTTCTCATCTGCAAATCTGGGACAATAAAGTCTTTAGGACCTAACCTCGGAGGAGGCTCTAAGAGATATTTTAAAATGCTTTGCAAGCCTTAGAGGGTCATAGAAATGTCAGTGATTGTGATGAGACACTCATTACCAGCTTTTTCCCCCCAAAGGCATACAGAGCCTCATCAGAGTAAAACTGATAAAATTCCATTTGGTTCATCAAGTGTCTATTAGATCAGCATCTCCCACTCCCATTCTTGTTCTCTGATAATTTCATGCCTGCAGTAGAGGCCAAACATGTTGGGAACAATCTCCAGCTGCATTCAATGATCAGTAAGGTGTGTCACCCAGTTTGGAGCCTCCTGGCTGTCATAAGGCTGATCCAGGAGTTGCTGCAGGATTTAGTTAGTTGGCATTCTGAAGAAGAAGGAGGAGGAGGAGGAGGAAAAGAAGGAGTAGGAGGAGGAGGAAAAGAAGGAGTAGGAGGAGGAGGAAAAGGAGGAGGAGTAGGAGGAAAAGGAGAAGGAGTAGTAGGAGGAGGAAAAGGAGGAGAAGAAGAAGAAGAAGAAGAAGAAGAAGAAGAAGAAGAAGAAGAAGAAGAAGAAGAAGAAGAAGAAGAAGAAGAAGAAGAAGAAGAAGAAGAAGAAGAAGAAGAAGAAGAAGAAGGAGGAGGAGGAGGAGGAGGAGGAGGAGGAGGAGGAGGAGGAGGAGGAGGAGGAGGAGGAGGAGGAGGAGGAGGAGGAGGAGGAGGAGGAGGAGGAGGAGGAGGAGGAGAACAACAACAACAACAACAGCAGCAGCAACAGCAGCAGCAACAACAACAACAACCACCACCACCAGTAGGAGTCAACAGAAATGTAAATGTGTTAAGCTAAATGTGGGAGCCGATGCCTCAGATGGGACACAAGTGGATTGGTATGAATACTTGTGGCAGTGTGGGCATGTCAAAATCATGGCTAGCCAGCAGAGTGCATAAGGAAGCGTCTTCCCTCACTGATCTGAGCCGGTGCCACAGACATCTGGGGCTCAATGCTGATTCTCTTCCTCTTTCTTCTGCCTCTGCCTGATACAGGTTGGTGGTCCCCAGGCACGTCAGTGTTTCCTACCCATCATTGTTTTATTTTTTAAACCCTTCCCTAACCAGGGGGACATTATATCAAGTCACGGCAATCTTGTGCGGGCTGTTCCAGGACACTTCTGAGGGACTTATGACAAAGAATGCTCTCTGCTTCCAGAGAAAGAACTGGCGGAGCAGGAATGCAGATCAAAGCCTATCATTTTTCGCTTTAGTTTGTTTGGCTTTTGCTTTTATAGCGTATTCTCTGATAACAGTGGAAGCGTGTCTTGCTTGATCACATGTATAATCCAGATCAAATTGCTTACTGTCTCTAGGACAGGGGAGGAAAGAAAGGGAGGGAGGCCATTTGGATCTTATAACTTCAACCAATGTATGTTGAAAATTGTCACTTCATATAATTGGGAAAATCAAGTATTAAAAATAAGGCACCCTTACTTTCTATCTTAGAATTGATACTAAGTATTGGTTCCAAGGCAGAAGAGTGGTACAGGCATCTGGGGTGTAAAAATGGAGATTTGAACCCCAGACTTCAATCCCCAGAAGTCCTTGCTAGCTCCCAGACACTCAGGGAGACTAGAGATCACAAATTATTTTTTAAAGGGGCTCTCCGCCTACTTGAGCTCTCTCTCTCTTCCTGTTTCTGCTTCCAAGCACACGCTTCTCTCGAGATGGAGTAAGTGAAATAGAATGGGCCTTTTGGCCCTCCTAGGCTCATGCTTTCTTATTTTGTATTTTCTTTATTTCTTAATCTTTAATAAACCTCTAAAATATATAATACTTTTAGCAGAGAAACTAAATTTTAATCTTAACAGTAGTCAATTGACTTGTCTAGGGTCACACAACTAGGAAGTGTCTGAAGCCAGATTTGAAATCAGGACTTTTGGTCTCTAGACCTGACTCTAGATCCACAGAGCCACCCAGTTGCCCTTCCATCCAATGATTATTAAACTGCAAACCATAGGCACCTTTAATCTAGAAGGATCCTCTACTAGCATCATTAGAAAATGGCCATGGAGAGTCGTGTTGTGAACTCTCCTCTCGATTGTCTTGGAAACACTTTTGGCACCCACAAATTCCATTTTGTCAGTGTGAGCCCTGATGGCATATCAAAAGGCAAAGAGCCATAAGTAAGATTAACATCTTAGCCCCCAACCACCACCATCTGGTCCAGAGAATGGGCAGTAAAGCGTCTCCGTTTCACTGAAGAACAAGATGGTTCCAGCCCAGGTCATCACTTATTGGAAAGTACATGATTACACAGCATCAAATCCAAGAGAATGATTTCTTTTCTCCAGTGGATTGGAAGAGAGTTAAATGAGCATCGAGAGGGTAAAGATCACAGTTTCTAGAATTCATTATAATGATGAAGAGAGCACTGAGAACTCCCCAGAGCGAACCATTAGCTCTACATTATCCTCTCTCTGAAGGTGAATATCTGCAGGGAAAGCCTTTTCCTCTGGAGGAGTAATTCACACCTTCACTTGAGGAGATCAAGACTACTCAGAATCCTTACTTGGGCAGTGTTGAGGGAGTTTTCTACTAAATCCTAATTGTTCCAAGGAGTCCCTTTTAGCTGAAAAAAAATCTCTCTGGTCACTTTCCCCCAATTGTGAGGGTCTAATACCCCTTTCTTTGACATAATAGCTTTAGATGTTAATCAAGATGTTAAGGTCAAGATTCCAAAATAGCCTGATGATGTCATCAACTGCCATTTTAGATGGGGGTAAGTATGTCCAATATACTGAATTTGAGGGTTCACATGGACTTGGAAGTAGAAGAGCTAACCTTAATCTCCTGCCTGTATGTATTCCTCACTACTGATTAGCAAGCACTTCCAAAATGTGTGAATCCAGGAATTATATGAACACAATTACAAAACACTTTTCAAAAGCTAGATCTAAACAATTGGGAAAGCATTAATTGTTCATGGGTAGGACGAGCTAATATAATAAAAATGACAATCCTACCTAAACTAATTTACTTATTCAGTGTCATACCTATCAAACTAACAAAAAACTTTTTTATAGAATTAGAAAAAAATATAATAAAATCCATCTGGAAGAATGAAAGATCAAGAATATTAAGGGAACCAAAATGTGTGAATCAGCAATCAGTGGCCTTACAGGAGGAACAAAGATAAAGCACACTCAAAACTTACCCAGTCTGAGCCACATTTGTTGAAGGTTATTTAGAGTCACAAATGACAGGACCATAGACAAATGGGGCTAAGAATATGGCTACTTATTCTCCCAGTATTGCCCTGTGTAAAAGGTGCCCTTATATTTTCTGTGGGGTTCTTAAGTTTTCTATCCATTGGTGACCCAACCCACGTGAAGCACAAGTAAGGACAACAGCAACAATGGCTATTTTCAGGCTGGCAAGGTGGCTTGGTGGACAGTGTGTCAGGCCTGGAGTCTGGAGGACCTGGGTTCAAATTTGACTTCAGAAACTTCCTAGCTGTGTGCCTCTGGGCAAGTCACTTAACCTTGTTTGTTTGGCCCTTGACCTTCTGTCTTAGAGTTGTTATGAGGATAGAAAGTAAGTTTAAAGAAAAATGAACCAAGGAACTTCTATGGAAAGTTGTTACACTATAAATATGTGTATATATGGAGAGAGAGGCAGTTTGGCATTGTGAAGAGAGAACCCTGCATTGGAGGGTGGGAGCTTTGGGCTTCATATACTATCTAGGTGACCCTGGACAAGAACATTTCTTAGAATGCTAGACCACCCTCTAAGATTTAAGTAAAAAAGAAGGGGGCTGACCTTCATTGATAGAGGGAATTTCCTCATCTGGGAGTTCCTCATTCGAAAGAAATAACCCATTGAGTTCCTATAACACATATAAAAAATATATGTGTTAAGAGATACATCCTTCCTCTTTATTCAGACCTTAAGCTCTAAAGAATGGTAAGGGCTAGGCAACTGGGGTCAAGTGACTTACCTAGGGTCACTCAGCTAGGCAGTATCTGAAGCCAGATCATTTTTTTAATTTTGAAGAGCAAGTTAAGACATTCTTATTCAAATCTATTCCTTTCTTGAAGCTAGGGTGGTTATTGTCCTTTTTCCTTCCCTGCTAAGCAGACATCCTCAAGACAAAGTTTCTCAAAAGGGAAGAGCAGAGCACTAAGAGATGGGAATCGGAACAAAGTGTTTAAAAAAAAAGTCATGCTCCTTTGCTAATAATTCTGTGCCCGTAATAAGGGAGGCTGCTTGGGAGGCCAGAGTACCCAGGTGTATTTGAAATGATAATGGCGCCTTATTATATCCATCCCTGGGCTCTATCTTGAATACAGCAATGCTATTTAATAATTCCACTGTAACCAATTCCATTGCTATTACATGTATCCAATTGTACGACTAGAAGAGTCACCAGGATCTCATGGAGCCATTCGATGAATCACAATCTGATATTCTGTCTCCCCCAAAGTGCACGAATCATTCCTTCAAAGGGCATTGAAGTCTTTGCACCTAGGGGTGGCGTCTTGCCCAAATGAGAGAGTATATTTAAAGTCCTTCGCAAACCTCAGTAGCTGGATCAGTGTTAGTTATTATTATTATCACTCCCAGGAGAGGCAGTGTGGCGGGGCAGGTAGAGACAGCCAGAAAGACTGGGGGCCAAGTTCCATATCTAATCCATGTGGACCTCAAGACTCCGGGTAAATCTCGTAGAGTTCTAAGGCTAGAAGTTAGCCTACTTTGGCACAGAGAGCTCCCTCTGCCAATTAAAGCCCAAGGTGAGTCCCTAACCTTAACCTCATTGCTCCCAAGTCCTGGGAGACACACAAGGGAACCTGCCATAAACGCCCTTGGGAGGCCTCTTCCTCCAAGGCAAGCCTTTCCCCCTACTTGATCCACTGGGCCCCAAGAGTCCAGAGAACAGGCTCCTTGTGTCATGGGGAAACACCCAAGTTTGTAGCAGGGACTCGCCCCAATGACAGGAGGCTCAAATCCAGAAGTAAGAAAGAATTTGGTTTTAAGAAGAGGTTCTTAAGGTACTGTACCAGCCCAATAGCTGATGGAATAGCCTGGGGGCTAGCCAGATTGTGGATTAGTCCTGGGGCTGATGAATTAGTTTACTGGGTAGCCCAAGGTTTGTGTATTTATTGAGGGTCTGAGGGCTTGTCCTCTCCCATTCCAGGAAAATCTCCATCATTTCCCAGAAGAGGCCACCCTTGGGTGTTACCGGGCATTCCAGGCTGAGGACCCTGGAAAATGAGCATGGGGAGGAGGGTCCAAACACCAAAAAGGGAATAAGGAGCAGGCGCATGTTTGGGGGATTTCCCTGGACTACCAGAGCCCTGAGTGCCCAGGTCCCAAGTCCCCCCATTGTCTCACCTGCCATCATTGGTCAGGGGGAGATGCCTTGCTCCACTTCTGGAATGCTTTCATCAAAGATGAGCACATAGAGTGGATATAGTGCAGGAGACAACCACTCTAGTTACTAATTCCTAATGCCTAACAGTTCAGAACTAAGGTAAAGACCCAACAATGATCAATGAATAAGTCAGAACAGCACAAAGCTGCTGTCCAGAGCAGAACAGAACCAGGACAGGTGATTAACAGTACAGAATGGTTAACTGAGCAACATAGGTGCTGCCATTTATGCTTAACTAGTGCCTACTGGTGAGAAATCCAAGATGCTAGAACACTAGGGTCCTGGTCCTCTCGTTGCCTTCACCTCCCACTGCCCATCTCCATCGCTTGCATGGCTGCCCAGAGTTCTTACCGGGGCTTTTCTGGTTAGCCCCTTGTTGAATTGGACAGATCTCCAAGGAAACTGGTAACTTGGCCTTAATAAGATGTTGAAATGAGGACAGTGTGGTTCTCTGAAATCCAGGCAGCCCAAGCAGCCATTGAGCCTTCAGCCTAGAGATGGAGGTAGGACTGGAGGAGTGGGGCGTCACAAGCCCCCCTGCTCTATGAAGCCTTCCCCACAGACCCCTGCACCCCTAGGCACCTTGGAGACCCAGACAGGATGTCCATCTTCTCAAGACTGACTTCCCTCCCACTGGCCTGTGGGCGAGCTGAAGAAGGAGCTATTGCTCAGGCCTCAGCATCCTGCCCTAAGCCTAGGCTGTGGGGAGTGGGCAGACCCTGACAAAGGGAAAGATGAGAGAATTCGAGAAAATGAATAGACAGACCTCTGTGGCAAGACTGGAGAGGTGGGGAAGGGGTGATATGTTAACCCCCGGGGCTGAGGAAGGCTTGTTATTTCTACTGTCCTGAGTATGGAAAAGAAAGCATCAGCCAAAGGAAAAACTACCTACCACTGATGACTTGAGAGCCACAGTTGAAGTGGGGCTCCCTGTCTAGGTGAGTACAGGGATGCCAGCGCTCTAGGCTGGGTGTTCTTTGCCAGCCATAGAGAGGAAATAGGTGATGAGGTGATACCCGACTACACCTCAGCCTTGTGAAGTCCTGGATGATGCCTATAATTGCCCACTTGCCTCCTATATCTGGTTAGTGATCTCCTAAGGCAGGGGAGCCAATATGCGGATTCTGCTGGTTTCCTTATACACCAATGCCAATTATCCAGTTAAGAATGGGCAAATAACCACTGGGTGAGTTTGGGACCAACAGGAAGTTTTATATAAACAAAGACATCTGCCATTAATGGCATTAATGACTCCTCGCCTTCCTCCACAACAGTACATCCAACTTGCACTGTAGGTGCCTTAAATAGCTCTGGCTTACTAGAAATTAAAGTGAGGCTGAGTTTCATATCTAACAGGTCATGAAAAGTCTGATCATGTCTTGCCTAGAATATAGTTCTTAGAATAAGTGGGGAAGAAGGGGAGATAAAGTACTGACCATACACACACACACATACACACACACATGTGCATGCACACACACACACACATATATGTAGGCTTCTGTCACCCTAGGGGATTAATGGTTATCCTGTCAGCCTGAAGATTGGGGGCTCTTATACTGGTTCCAATCGGAATTCGATAATGAATTATACCTTTTCTCATACCTTAGGTATTTCCTTTTGTCCAAGGACTTCAGCATGAGTCTCAGCACTCCTTTTAATCTTCTGAAACTCCAAATCCAAGATGGCTGCCCATCCTTAGTAATTCCATCATTAATTGACCACAGGAACAGGTTTTTCTGAGGCATGTGAGAATCATCCCAAAGGGGAAAGGGTTCTCTCCTCCATTTACCCTGCCCTCCTTGGCATCTGGCAGCAATAAGGTACACAATCCTTGCATACGTGCCCTTTCCAATGGAATCAAGTACTTCCATCTGAATAGAGGCTACCTCCATGATGATGTCTGGATGGCCCAAGGCTGTATTTTAGTTGAGAAAGGCTTCCTTGGATCCACCTGATTTGATAGAACTAACTACGGTATCCTCAGGTCCCTGCCTTAGCTTTAAAAAAAAAATCCAGAACTTTCCATGGTCTTCAATGTCACCTCCTTTCCTCTCTTCCTGGGCAGGGGGTGGTTATTTTTGAAAGTGGTTTGGAAGTCAGGAGAATTATTTTTTTAAAATTCCCTCGCCTTCCATCTCACATTCAATACTGTGTTTTAATTCTAAGATAGATGAGCAGTAAGGGTTAGGCAATGGGGGTTAAGTGACTTGCCCAAGGTCACACAGCTAAGAAGTATCTAAGGCCAGATGGGAACCCAGGACCTTGTGTCTCTAGGCCTGGCTTTCATTCCTTCACCAAACCAGCTAACTGTCTCACTCTGTGCCCCTCCCTGCTTAACTTTTGATTAGAGGGTGGGGAGTTTGGAGAAGAGAGGCAGATCCAAGAAACCTCATATTCTGTATCCTTTTCTCCATTATATCCCATGGTTTGTTTGACTCCTCACTGTAGCAGCAAGCCAATGATTTTTGTCCATAATTGGGTCAACCAAGAAAGTAAGCTTGAAGGTACTTCCTGTGCCTGTCTAAATGTTCTATCTTTTATGAGTGTTATCAAAACCATTAATTCTGGTTCACAAACAGAAAAGTCCAAGTCTAAGATGGTTCTGTTAGCTTCTGCTAGTACTCCTGGGCTAATACCCACAATTCTGTCCATGTTTAACCTTGCTTTTCTTGGTGCTGATGATAGGGATCCTTTTGGGTCTTTACTCCAGTCACCTGGCAGGTCATAACATTTCCATGGCAAAGGATGAGCAGGAGCAAGATCCAACTTCCCTTTCTTCACAATAGTCTCCATCTCTAAAATCAGAGTCCTATTTCCTTCCCATCAATGGAGATCTGGTGAGGTATCACATTTACTTCGTAACTCAACTCTGCCACTTTCATGACTGATCTCTAGATAGGACCATCTTCAAGTTGGTGGTGAAAAAGTGAATAATTTCTGCAAAAGCATGGCAGGTCTAGTTGAGTATTCTCTTTCTCCCCCCTAAGTTCCTTCCTAATTTTTTCCAGTACTTTCAGCAATAATCCACCCTACTCTATAGTCCTGGACTTTCTTTATGTTTGCCAGCTTGTCTAATGCAGCTGTCACAATTCTCCCCAGCTTGTTGCTTTCTGAGAGTCCATGGAGTAATCATGGCTCAGTAACTTTCCAACCAAGGACAGAAAGATTTCCCAGCCTTCTGCCTCTCTTTTCCCCACATGTTCCACTGAATTCCATTGTTTCTGTTCCAAACTCTGATCCTTACGATGCCAGCTCTGTGTCAGCCTTGCCAATGAAGATCTTTCAGAATTTGCAGACTCTTGCGATAATCCTAGAGAGGGAAGAGAAGCTGTGTGAATGGACTGCTCTGAGAGATGTTATGAAAAATGAATTGAGAACTTGACCTTGGGCAGTTAAGGAGAAAGAGGAATCAGGAATAACTGTGAAGGTGTGTGCCTGAGTGACTGGACAGATGATAGTAGCCTTATTGGAGAAAGGGAAATTTGGGGCAAAAAGTTAAATTTTGGATATTTTGCATTTGAGAGACTGATGGGACATCCACTTGGACCTGTCCAGGAAGACGCTGGCAAGATGGGAATATATGAAGTTCTGTAGTTTGGGGATGGATATGTGGATTTGAGAATTGCTTGTGTAGAAATGATAATTTATTTCATGGGATCTGATAAGATCTTCTAGTGCTACAGAGCTGCTTAACTTTGTGTCATAGACCCTTTGGCAGCAGTTTGGTGAAGCCTACGGACTCCACAGAACAATGTTTTTAATATATAGATTAAGATAGTTTCAAAGGAAACTAATTATGCTGAATTATAGTCACCAAAATATTTTAAAAACAAGTTCATGACCTTATGTTAATGAGAGAAGATGGAGAAAACAAGAGGACCTCAGACAGACCTTGGAGATAGACCCATAGAGATGAGATCATATAACTTATCAGGTTCAGGATTCTGGTGGGGCCTCCACTTCATACTGCTGGGGAAATTAGAGATTAGAAAAAGAAAGTGGCTTGAAACAAGACTTCCGGTCAAGATGGCCGGTAGAAGCAGCGAAAGTTCAGACCTCGGAAACCCTTCCTTACCGATTGCAAACAGAGTGCTCCTAGGCCACCGAAATTCAAGCTGAACAACAGGATAGACCTGGGGAAACCTCCTCCTGGACCTGGATCAAAAGGTACCACACCCCAAAAGCCAGAACCCTAGATCACTCGGGTCTAAGGGGTAGACAGAAAGAAGGTCCCAGGACTCATCCCCCCCCAACCCAGAGTGCTGAGCCCACGGCAGCAGCGGGAACCTCAGGGCTCTGAGGACTCACCTTGAAAGCAACCTGAGCCAGTCTCCGGGGCGCCCAACACAGATGGCAGGGAAACATAGAGAGAAGGGGGAAGCCTGTAGCCCCCTGGCTGGGTCCTTCCATCTGAGTCTCAAGGGAGGTCCCAGCTTTAGGGCACCAGCTGAACCCAATCCCATCAGGAGCCCTCAGAGCTACTGAAAGGACAGAAAACTCAGGGCTGGCAAAGGGGTTGCTCCAAAGAGCTTACCTTGAAAGTAACCCGGGCCAGTTTCCGGGCATTCAACACAGACTGTGGAAGAGGAGGTTGCTGCTTTTTTTTTTCTTCCTTTTTTTGGCTCGGGGATCATTCGGCCCACACCACCTGAACCTAATCCCATCAGGAACCCTCAGAGCCCAGGCAAGCCACGACCCCTCCCCCCTTAGAGAGCAGGGTCTTCTGAAAAAACAGAAACCTAGAGGCAAAGTCAAGATGGCAGCCTAGAAGGAGCATAGACCTGGCAGCCTGGCCAGAGCTTTGGAGATCCTTCATATCTGCTCCAGCCGTCCAGGGAGTTTAAAACTCAGAGTAAACCCAGCCCAACTAAGCTGAACTCAATCCCATCAAAAGTCTCCAGAACACAGGGAAGCCCAGGCTCCCCATCCATCCTCATTGACTGCTGGACTTTAAGCCAATCAAAAGTCTCCAGAGGACAGGAAAGTTCAAACCTCAAAAAACAAAAAAAATGAGAGGAACAAGAGCACAGACAAATACGGGGAGGAAAGAAGGGGTGAATTTGAACAAACAACAGAAACAGAAGAAAGAAACTACAATAGAAAGCTACTACTCACCAAATGGAACAGAGGGGGAGAGATCAGCAAATGATAAACCAGAAATCCCAGCGAATTGGATACAGGCTGTGGAAGAACTCAAAACACAACTAAGAGAGGCTGAAGACAATTGGGAAAAGAACTTAAAAATTAAGATAAGTCATCTGGAAACAGAGGCCCTTGAACTAAAACAAGAAAATAGTGTCCTGAAAGCCAAAATCATCCATTTGGAAAATGAGGCAAAGGAGATGAAAGATGAGGCAAAGGAGATGAAAGACGAGATAAAGAGGATGAAAGACTATCTTCAAAGAAAATCAGACCAGAAGGAAAAAGACGACCAAAAAGCCAGAGATGAAATCCAATCTTTAAGAACCAGAGTAAAACAACTAGAATCAAGTGACCTCACAAGGCAGCAGGACACTATAAAACAAAACAAAGAATAAAAAAATTGAGGAAAATGTGAAGCATCTCATTCACAAAACAGACGATTTAGAAAATCGTTCAAGAAGAGACAATTTAAGAATAATTGGACTACCAGAAGACCATGACAAAAGAAAAAGCCTGGGACATAATACTAGAGGAAATTATCCAGGAAAACTGTCCCGAGATCCTAGAACAAGAGGGGAAAGTGGAGATTGAAAGAATCCACAGATCACCCCCTGTATTTAATCCCCAACGGACAACACCAAGAAATGTTATAGCCAAATTCAAAAACAATCAGATGAAAGAACAAGTATTACAAGCTGCCAAGAAGAAAGCATTCAGATACCATGGAAACACAGTGAGGATAACACAGGATCTGTCTGCATCCACACTGAAGGACCGAAAGGCATGGAATACGATATTCCGGAAAGCAAGGGAACTAGGCCTACAGCCAAGAATAAAATACCCATCAAAACTGACTATATTCTTACAGGGAAAAGTATGGTCATTTAACACAACAGAAGAGTTCCAAGCATTCATAAATAAAAGACCAGACCTGAACAGAAAATTTGAAGTCCAACCACAGAACTCAAGAGAATCATCAAAAGGTAATTAAAAAAGAGGGGAAAAACAACAACAACAACAAAGGTTTTTTTAAAGAGACTCAATAAGTTAAAATGATATGTATCCCTATAAGAAAAGAGGTCATTGGCAACTCTTAAAAACTGTTGCTATCACCTAAGCAGCTAGAAGAACTACACTCAGAGGGAACAGTGACAAACTGTATAGGATGAAAGGACAAGACATAAATAGGTATATAGATATATGCATGCATAAATACATATACATGTGTATGTATATATATACATGACTAAAGCTAAAAAAGAAAAGAGGTTATGACTAAAAGAAATGGGAAAAGAAACAAATGGGGGTAAATTTATATGCCACAAAGAAGCTCATGGCGGGAGGGGGGAGAACATCGATACACTGGAAGGGTAAAGAGGTTGGAGATAGGAAATATTCAACTCTTACGTACTTTGAAACTGACCCAAAGAGGGAAGAACAATCCAATTCATTGGGGAAGAGAATAGATTTGCTCTCTATAGGGGAGTAGAAGGGTAAAAAACAGACTGGTGGGGAGGGAAGCAGTACAAGGGAGGGAGAGGGTGGGGGGGAAATTTTAAAAAGACTACAGGGGAAAATAAGGGAGGGAATAAGAAGGGAGGGGGGTAGAAAGGGAAATACAAGGGGGACTGATTTAAAGTAAATCACTGGACTAAAAGGTAGGTTAGAATTAGGGAAGGATATCAAAATGCCAGGGAGTCCACAAGTGACAGTCATAATGTTGAACGTGAATGGGATGAACTCACCCATAAAACGTAGACGAATAGAAGAATGGATTAGAATCCAAAACCCTACCATATGTTGTCTCCAAGAAACACACATGAGGCGGGTAGACACCCACAAGGTCAGAATTAAAGGATGGAGTAAGACCTTCTGGGCCTCAACTGACAGAAAGAAGGCAGGAGTGGCAATCATGATATCTGATAAAGCCAAAGCAAAAATAGACCTGATCAAAAGGGACAGGGAAGGTAATTATATTTTGTTAAAAGGGACTTTAGATAATGAGGAAATATCACTAATCAACATGTATGCACCAAATAATATAGCACCCAAATTTCTAATGGAGAAACTAGGAGAATTGAAGGAAGAAATAGACAGTAAAACCATATTAGTGGGAGACTTGAACCAACCATTATCAAATTTAGATAAATCAAATCAAAAAATAAATAAGAAAGAAGTAAAAGAAGTGAATGAAATCTTAGAAAAATTAGAATTAATAGACATATGGAGAAAAATAAATAGGGATAAAAAGGAATACACCTTCTTCTCAGCACCACATGGCACATTCACAAAGATTGACCATACATTAGGTCACAGAAACATGGCACACAAATGCAGAAAAGCAGAAATAATAAATGCAGCCTTTTCAGACCACAAGGCAATAAAAATAACGATCATTAATGGTACATGGAAAACCAAATCAAAAACTAATTGGAAACTAAACAATATGATACTCCAAAATCGTTTAGTTAGAGAAGAAATCATAGAAACAATTAATAATTTCATTGAGGAAAATGACAATGGCGAGACATCCTTTCAAACCTTTTGGGATGCAGCCAAAGCGGTAATCAGAGGTAAATTCATATCCCTGAGTGCATATATTAACAAACTAGGGAGAGCAGAGATCAATCAATTGGAAATGCAAATAAAAAAACTCGAAAGTGACCAAATTAAAACCCCCCAGCAGAAAACCAAACTAGAAATCCTAACAATTAAGGGAGAAATTAATAAAATCGAAAGTGATAGAACTATTGATTTAATAAATAAGACAAGAAGCTGGTACTTTGAAAAAACAAACAAAATAGACAAAGTACTGGTCAATCTAATTAAAAAAAGGAAGGAAGAAAAGCAAATTAACAGCATCAAAGATGAAAAGAGGGACATCACCTCTGATGAAGAGGAAATTAAGGCAATCATTAGAAATTACTTTGCCCAATTATATGGCAATAAATACACCAATTTAGGTGATATGGATGAATATATACAAAAATACAAACTGCCTAGACTAACAGAAGAGGAAATAGAATTCTTAAATAATCCCATATCAGAAAATGAAATCCAATAAGCCATCAAAGAACTTCCTAAGAAAAAATCCCCAGGGCCTGATGGATTCACCAGTGAATTCTATCAAACATTCAGAGAACAGTTAATCCCAATACTATACAAACTATTTGATATAATAAGCAAAGAGGGAGTTCTACCAAACTCCTTTTATGACACAAACATGGTACTGATTCCAAAACCAGGCAGGTCAAAAACAGAGAAAGAAAACTATAGACCAATCTCCCTAATGAATATAGATGCAAAAATCTTAAATAGGATACTAGCAAAAAGACTCCAGCAAGTGATCAAAAGGGTCATACACCATGATCAAGTAGGATTTATACCAGGGATGCAGGGCTGGTTCAATATTAGGAAAACCATCCACATAATTGACCACATCAACAAGCAAACCAACAAGAACCACATGATTATCTCAATAGATGCAGAAAAAGCCTTTGATAAAATACAACACCCATTCCTATTAAAAACACTAGAAAGCATAGGAATAGAAGGGTCATTCCTAATAATAATAAACAGTATATATCTAAAACCATCAGCTAATATCATCTGCAATGGGGATAAACTAGATGCATTCCCAATAAGATCAGGAGTGAAACAAGGATGCCCATTATCACCTCTACTATTTGACATTGTACTAGAAACACTAGCAGTAGCAATTAGAGAAGAAAAAGAAATTGAAGGCATCAAAATAGGCAAGGAGGAGACCAAGTTATCACTCTTTGCAGATGACATGATGATCTACTTAAAGAATCCTAGAGATTCAACCAAAAAGCTAATTGAAATAATCAACAACTTTAGCAAAGTTGCAGGATACAAAATAAACCCACATAAATCATCAGCTTTTCTATATATCTCCAACACAGCTCAGCAGCAAAAACTAGAAAGAGAAATCCCATTCAAAATCACCTTAGACAAAATAAAATACCTAGGAATCTACCTCCCGAGACAAACACAGGAACTATATGAACATAACTACAAAACACTCGCCACACAACTAAAACTAGACTTGAGCAATTGGAAAAACATTAACTGCTCATGGATAGGATGAGCCAATATAATAAAAATGACCATCCTCCCCATACTTATTTATCTATTTAGTGCCATACCCATGCAACTTCCAAAAAATTTCTTTACTGATTTGGAAAAAACCATAACAAAGTTCATTTGGAATAACAAAAGATCAAGGATATCCAGGGAAATAATGAAAAAAAAACACAAATGAGGGGGGCCTTGCAGTCCCAGACCGCAAACTATATTACAAAGCAGCAGTCATCAAAACAATTTGGTACTGGCTAAGAGACAGAAAGGAGGATCAGTGGAATAGACTGGGGGCAAGCGACCTCAGCAAGACAGTATACGATAAACCCAAAGATCCCAGGTTTTGGAACAAAAATCCACTATTCAATAAAAACTGCTGGGAAAATTGGAAGACAGTGTGGGAGAGATTAGGAATTGATCAACACCTCACACCCTACACCAAAATAAATTCAAAATGGGCGAGTGACTTAAACATAAAGAAGGAAACCATAAGTAAATTGGGTAAACACAGAATAGTATACATGTCAGACCTTTGGGAGGGGAAAGGCTTTAAAACCAAGCAAGATATAGAAAGAATCACAAAATGTAAAATAAATAATTTTGACTTCATCAAATTAAAAAGCTTTTGTACAAACAAAACCAATGTAACTAAAATCAGAAGGGAAACAACAAATTGGGAAAAAATCTTCATAAAAACCTCTGACAAAAGTTTAATTACTCAAATTTATAAAGAGCTAAATCAATTGTACAAAAAATCAAGCCATTCCCGAATTGATAAATGGGCAAGGGACATGGATAGGCAGTTCTCAGATAAAGAAATCAAAACTATTAATAAGCACATGAAGAAGTGTTCTAAATCTCTTATAATCAGAGAGATGCAAATCAAAACAACTCTGAGGTATCACCTCACACCTAGCAGATTGGCTAACATAACAGCAAAGGAAAGTAATGAATGCTGGAGGGGATGTGGCAAAGTAGGGACATTAATTCATTGCTGGTGGAGTTGTGAACTGATCCAACCATTCTGGAGGGCAATTTGGAACTATGCCCAAAGGGCGACAAAAGAATGTCTACCCTTTGACCCAGCCATAGCACTGCTGGGTCTGTACCCCAAAGAGATAATGGACACAAAGACTTGTACAAAAATATTCATAGCTGCGCTCTTTGTGGTGGCCAAAAACTGGAAAATGAGGGGATGCCCATCAATTGGGGAATGGCTGAACAAATTGTGGTATATGTTGGTGATGGAATATTATTGTGCAAAAAGAAATAATAAAGTGGAGGAATTCCATGGAGACTGGAACGACCTCCAGGAAGTGATGCAGAGCAAGAGGAGCAGAACCAGGAGAACATTGTACACAGAGACAAACACACTGTGGTATAATCAAACGTAATGGACTTCTCCATTAGTGGTGGTGTAATGTCCCTGAACAATCTGCAAGGATCTAGGAGAAAAAACACTATCCATAAGCAGAGGACAAACTGTGGGAGTAGAAACACCGAGGAAAAGCAACTGCCTGACTAGAGCGGTTGAGGGGACATGACAGAGGAGAGACTCTAAATGAACACTCTAATACAAATATTAACAACATGGCAATGGATTCGAATCAAGAACACATGTGATACCCAGTGGAATCACACGTCGGCTATGGGGGGTGAGGGGGAAGGAAAAGAAAATTGTCTTTGTCTTTAATGAATAATGCATGGAAATGATCAAATAAAATACTATAAAATTAAAAGAAAAAGAAAAAAAAAGAAAGTGGTTCTCCACAGATCACCCAGCTGGTAAGGCTGAGAGCTAGGATTCAAAATCAGATCTTTTAAAACATCACTATTTCCAGCACACCATATGGCAGCGATGGCAAACCTTTTAGAGACCGAGTGCCCAAACCATAACCTTCATACAGTATGTGAGCCTCCCCCTGCTCCTCATACCCCAGACAGGGGAGAGAGGAAGCTCTCCCTTTGGGCTGCTGAGCAGAGGGGTGGGTGATCCTCAGGCATGTGTGGAGAAGGGGAAAGGAGCAGCTCCCTCTGGCACATGTGCCATAGGTTCCGCAACACAACCATAGAGCCTTTCTCTGGTAGATATACTTTCTGCCTAGGAAGATGAGGGTAGGGGTTGGCTCTGATTTATCTATTTCCCCCAGGTTCCTAGCACAGAGCCCATCACATGCTCTAAGGATCTGTGATTATGTATGTGTGGGGACTTGTCATCACCAACCCAGATTCTAACCCCTCTATGATTCTGTCATTTAGAGTAGCTGGGATCAAAAAAGGGTCATCATTTAGTAGTCCATCTGGGGATGACCCTCTACAAACTTGGCTTCAGAGAGTGGAGATAGTCTGTACCATGTAGCTTAATCATGAAGTTTTCCAACCTGGCATAGGAACTTGGAGATCTTGAGCTCTTAAGGCACAGACTATATTGCACAGAGTGAATCTTTAGTGGAGAGAGTGCATACAGCAGGTGCTTAATAAATTATTGAGCATCCCAGATTTTGGGACAAGAACCCACTATTTGAAAAACTGCTGGGAAAATTGGAAAACAGTATGGGAGAGATTACAGATAGATCAACATCTCACACCCTACACCAAGATAAATTCAGAATGGGTGAATGGCTTAAATATAGAGGGAAATTATAAGTAAATTAGGTGAACATAGAATAGTAAACCTATCAGATCTGTGGGAAAGGAAAGAATTTAAGACCAAGCAAGAGATAGAGAACATTACAAAATGTAAAATGAATAATTTTGATTACATTAAATTAACAAGGTTTTGTGCAAACAAAATGGATGCAACCAAAATTAGAAGGGAAGCAACACATTGGGGAAAATGTTTTATAACAAAAACCTCTGACAAAGGTCCGATTTCTCAAATTTATAAGAAGCTAAGTCAATTGTACAAAAAATCAAGCCATTCCCCAATTGACAAATGGTTAAGGGGCACGAGTAGGCAGTTTTCAGATAAAGAAATCAAAACTATCAATAAAAACATGAAAAAGTGCTCTACATCTCTTATAATCCAAGAGATGCAAATCAAAACAATGCTGAGGTACCACCTCACACCTAGCAGATTGGCCAATATGACAGTAAAGGAAAATAATAACTGCTGGAGGGGTTGTAGCAAAATCCAGGGCTCAGACTCAACAATGTTCTTCTTCTCACTGCCCCCAGCCCCTCTGCCTTCCATTTCTCTTTCTTCAAATTAGGGAAAGGGTTTGGCCCTGGAGAATCTAGAATTGATAGAGAATTAGGATTTGTAAGTGGTCTAAAGTTCAGTAGGAGAACCCTGGCAGACAGAAACACACACACACACACACACACATACATCACAAGGGCAGGCATGGACTGTTTTTTGCCTCCTTTTGTACCTCCCTCCCTTAGCACAGTGCCTAGTACATAGTAGGTGCTTCATAAATGTTTATTGATTGATTGCCTCAGTCATACACAGCTGGGTGTTCTTCTTAAGCAATGGGGCTATTAATGAAATAGTATCTGACATTAGCAGGTAGGGAGTTCTTGGAGTTTTCTTCTCCACTTTTCCCTCCCTGCAGGTACCCAGGGAGATGATGGAGTGACTTAGCCTTTAGAGAAAGGTCTAGAGTGGGGCTAGAGCATGAAGGCTTCCTCCCTTGTAGAAAGGAGGAGAAATGAAGGAATAGAGGGGAGGACCAGAAGTTTGGGGGCAGGACAACACCCAAAGGGCTGTGGCTGGAGGGGAGTGTGAGTGGTGCCGGAGGAAGCAGCCTGAGCTCAGCCTAGGGGGTGGTGATGGGGATCAGAGGGGTGATAGGTACCACAGTGATATCAAAGGTGCCAGAACCAGGGCTAAGGAGAGTCAGTGCAGGGGGTGGACAGAAACCATTTCCCCTGGGAGGTGTCGGTGTTGAGGGTGGCAGCCTTAGAGTATGGAGTCAGAGGTGTCTGAGGTGTTGTCGGGGTCTGGGCTCTGGGCCTGGGCACGGGCATGGAGCAGGGTCTCTCGTGGGTAGAACTCTTCTATGATGCTCTGGGGGACCCGTTTGAGCATCTCTCTGGGAAAGATGCGCAACAGCTGCCAGCCAAGGTCCAGGGACTCGAACACGGTGCGGTTTTCGTAGGGGCCTGGAGAAGAGAGGGATAAGTGGAGAAGGGTTGAGCCAGGATCAGACACATAGGCCTCTCCCTCCACTTGTCCCATCTTGCCACAGGGCCCTTCCTCGCCCCAAGTCCTCCTACCCTGGTTGATGAAATTCTTCTCAAACTTCTGCAGAAACTCAAGGTACAGCATGTCTTCTGAGGTCAAGGCCTCCTCCCCTACCACTGCCTTCATGGCCTGAACGTCTTTCCCAATGGCATAGCAAGCATACTGCAAGGAGAGAAGAGAGATGGATGGGGTCTGGGGCCTGAGTCCCTGGACATTCAACCTGGGTCCTGGCCTCTTAGGGAGGCTGCTGACACAGGGCAAGCTGAGCCTGAAATTTGACCCTGAAATGTCCTTTTCCCTCCCTATAGTCTCACCTTGGGTTTCATAGAATTTCAGAATTTGGCCTCCCCTCAGAAGTTATCCAATGACAGGATTTGAGCTGGAAAGAACCTTAGAGAGGTGGCCTCATGGAGTCAGGAAAATCTGAGTTCAAATCCTGGCTCAGGTCTTTACTAGCTTATATGAACCTGGGTCAGTCAAAACCTCTCTGGGTCTCATCTATTAAATGGGGATTGGACTCTACAATATCTAAGGATCTTTCCAGGTCTAAATTTATGATCCTGGCATTGCCATGTTAGTTAATCTGGGTGTTTAAAGAATTTTAACAAACCTTTATTAAGTGCCTACTATGTGCTAAGAGCTTTACAAATATTATTTTGCTGATCCTTACAATGACTTTGAGAGGTAGATGCTATTATAATCCCCATTTTTATAAGTAAGAAAACTGAGGTACACAGAGGTTAAATTGTCACAACTAGTGTCTGAGACAGAATTTGAACTTGGGTCTTCTTGACTACAAATATTGGACTCCCCACTCCACTTCCTAGCTGCCCATGGTGAAGTAGGCTGGGCTGGTGCTTAAACACAAGGATTTTCTCCAGGGAAGTATTAGAAGCCTGCCTAGCTTGCGTTGTACTAGTACAACCTTTAAGAATCCATAGTTATGGGGAAGCTGGGGAGCTCAGTGTATTGAGAGCCAGATCTAGAGATAGGTTCAAATCTGGCCTCAGACACTTCCTAGCTATGTGACCCTGGGCAAGTCACTTAACCCCCATTGCCCAGCTCTTACCATTCTTTTGCCTTGGAACCAGTACATAGTATTGATTTCAAGATGGAAGGTAAGGGTTTTATTAAGAGTCCATAGTCATGGGGCAGCTGGGTAGCTCAGTGGATGGAGAGTGAGACCCAGAGATGGGAGATCCTAGGTTCAAATCTGGCCTCAGACACTTCCTAGCTGTGTGACCCTGGGCAAGTCACTTAACCCCTACTGCCTAGCCCTTACTGCTCTTCTGCCTTGGAACCAATACATGGTATCGATTCTAATACAGAAGGTAAGGTTTGGGGAAAAAAAGAATCCAAAGTCACCACCATGGCCATTGCCATGAGGAGGCCCCAGAGGAAGAAGACCTCAGTGAAGGGTGAGCTCCACACTCCATACAAATGACTTTGGAAAGGGGCATCCAGCACCATGGACAGGTAGCAGAGCTCCTTCTATTCTGAAATAATGGCTTCTGCCCTGGTTCTGCACCAGACCCATTTCCCAGGGTCTTTTCCTTACTTACCAGCTGGTTTGAGACATCTCCATGGTCTTTCCTCGTCATGCCCTCCCCAATGGCTGACTTCATCAGACGGGAGAGGGAAGGAAGCACATTGATGGGAGGGTAGATCTGAGGGCATAGAAAGGAATAACAGGAGTTGGGGGAAGGCAGAAAGGGAAGTGGGCAAACCTATCCAGCAACCAGTCAACAGTGGCCACCCCCCTGCAGTTATCCTTTTGGATGGTTGAAGAGGACAGATACAGACTGGGAGAGAATAGAGGCTTTGAGCAGGACAAACACAAAGGGGAAGGAAACTGGTGGTACCTGTCTGTTGTGCAGATGTCTGTCCACATAGATCTGTCCTTCTGTAATGAAGCCAGTCAGGTCAGGGATGGGGTGGGTGATATCTGGAACAGAGATCTTTGACTTTAGTGAGCTTGGGGACCGTGTCCTTCCCATCAGATGAGGAATCCTGTTTCCTCCAAAGAATATCTTTTGTATTCAGAAGGTCATGTGTTTACTAGAGTTGGAAGGGACTTTAGAAAACATTGATCCAATGTTCTTCCCTCTACAAATGAGGAGACTGTTAAGAAAGCTCAGCCATTCTGGCTGCTTTGGAGAAATCGGACTCTGGGTAGGAATGGTGGATGGGAAAGAAGAAAGGGGGAGAGGGAGCAAGGGAAATTGTTGGGAGTCCTCACCATCATTGGGCATTGTGAGGATGGGGATCTGGGTGATGGAACCTGCCCGGCCTTCCACTCGGCCTGCCCGCTCATAGATGGTGGCCAGATCCGTGTACATGTACCCCGGGAAACCTCGTCGACCAGGTACCTCCTCTCTGGCAGCTGAGACCTGTCAGGAGAGAGAGACACACACCGAGACTCACTGAGAGATAAAGTAGACATGGGAATAAATGGACACAGGGACAGGAAGAGATAGAAATAGAAGGCAGAGAGGCAGGATGAGACCAAGGCAGATACAACTGAAAAGCAGAAAAACAAATAGAGAATCAAGGATAGAAAAGTTGGTCAGGCTCCACTCTCTCTCTCTCTTTCCCCAGAGTTCCCAGGACCAAGGAGGGATTGGAACAATGCCTTCCTACCACCTCCCCATCCATCCTCTAAGCCCACCGATGGCCTCCAGCCTTACCTCTCTCAGGGCCTCTGCATAGGAGCTCATATCTGTTAGTATGACCAGCACATGTTTCTCACACTGATAGGCAAGGAACTCCGCAGTAGTCAGGGCTAGGCGGGGTGTGATGATCCTTTCAATCCTGGGGTTGTGATGGATGGAGAAGGGAGTTAATGGACTCATGGTTAACTTTCTGGGCATGTGCCCAGAGAACTGGGTGAGGTTACCTCAGTTCCAATTTAATTCAATTCATTCCAGCAGAATAAGCACCTACTACATTCCAGACAGAGGGGTGAGGCTCAGGATACAAGGACAAAACCAGAACTGAGCCTTTGGGAAGGCTACCTTCTGGATGGGAGGAGGGATACAAATGACCAAGGAACACCTTTTTCTTTATGGAGGGACCTTCTTTTGGATGAGTTTTCATTGGTAGAGGATATCCCCTCTGCCTGTGCTAACTGGCCCCTGCTCTGCATCATGTGATCTTAAAGAGTTGGCAGGAAATAGAGGTTGAGTGACTTGCCCCAGGGATGCACAGCCATCTGTATCAGAAATGGAACTTGAACCAAGGTGGGCAGCTTCCCAGCTGGGCAGCTAAGTGGACAGAGTGCCAATCCTGGAGTTGGGCAGACCTGACACTTACTAGCTGTGTGATCTTGGGCAAGTCAATTAACTACAGTTTCCTCACTTATAAAATGGGGATTATAATATCACTTACCTCCCAGGGTGGGGAAGATCAGATGAAATAATAAAAATGGGGCAGTTAGGTAGCACAGTGCGTAGAGACCCAGGCCTGGAGTCCAGAGGACCTGGGTTCAAATATAGCCTTAGATACTTCCTACTTGTATGACCTTGGGAAAGTCACTTAACTCCATTTGCCTAGCTCTTGGCCTTCTTTCTGTCTTAGAGCTGTTACTAAACCCAGGGAGTCTGGGAAATGAAAAGTTGGTTGAAATATAGTGCCCTTCTCACAACGAAACATGCAAACCACCTCCAGATGGAGAGCCGAGGAACTCATAGGGCAGAATGAAGCACATTTTCTTCTCTCTCTCTTTTCCTTTTTTCCCCTTTTTGGACATGACTAATACAGGAATACTTTGTCTGATTATATATTCACAATGGCCTTTGTTTTTCCTGCCTTTCCAGTGGGTGGAGAAAGGGATGGGAGGCTGTCAGAGAGGTTGAGATTTTCCCAGGGTCACACAGTTAGTGACTCCAGTGCTATAGCCATCACACCATCCTGGAGCTGTTTCAGGGGATGAAAATATCTCCGAGTCATGACTACTCCTAAGACCTGGGTTCTAGTCTAGCTTTGCAATTGACTCTTTGTATGATTTTGGGGCCTCATTTTTCTCTTTCACCAA